>NW_024870724.1:3772500-4029648 GCF_019054845.1 Dipodomys spectabilis
TAGAGACTGGGTCCTATCCCTTGTCTTTGATGCTTAAAGCTAGCATTCTACCATTTGAGCCACAGTTCCACTTCCAACTTTTTTGGGTGTTTAATTGGAAATAAAGAGTTCTCATGGACTTTGCTGAGAAGGGTGCATCCAAATACAGTCCTCAGATCTCAGTCTCCTGAGGCGATAGGATGAACGGCATGGAAAAGTATCTTTGGCCGGCTGCCCGTAATTCATGGGTGTCATCCTAGTTATTTAGGAACTGAGATCTGAGGATCACGGTTTAAAGCCAGCTTGGGCAGAAAATTTCTGTGAGACTTGATGTCCGGTGGACCACCAGAGAATAGGAAGGGGAGCTGTAGCTCAAGTGGGAGAGTGCTCACCTTCAGCTGAAGAACTGAAGGACAGTGCCCTGGCCCAGAATTCAAACCCCCTGACCAACAACAAAAAAAGAGGTGACTACGTTTTCCACATAGCAGTGTGTACAGTAGGAAATGCCATGCTGGGCTATGAGACATTCCAGGTATGTGAGAAGCTCAATGTTTTGTCTACAGTGGGTCTGAAGTCTGGAGTGCCACCTTCTCGGGGGTGGGATGTGATCCTAATGGAGGGAGTTCATGGTTCTCTTCTCAGAGACTGCTGAAGCCTTGGGCTGTCCGTGTGTGTGTGTGTGTGTGTGTGTCTGTGTGTCTGTGTGTCTGTGTCTGTGTCTGTGTCTGTGTCTGTGTGTGTTTGGAGGTAGAAGAACTGGGCCTTGAACTCAGGACCTAGGTGCTGTTCCTGAGCTATTGTGCTCAAAGCTAGTGCTCCGACACTTGAGCCACAGCTCCATCTCTGGCTATTTGGTGGTTCACTGTAGATAGGGGCCTCACAGACTTTCCTGTATGGGCAGGCTTTGAACCGTGATCCTCAGATGTTAGCCTCCTGAGTAGCTAGGATGACAGACATGAGCCACCCGTGCCAGCTTTGTGTGTATGTGTGTTTGTGTGTGTGTGTGTCTGTGTGTCTGTGTGTAGAAGTGGGTTGTAACACGGAGCACTGGACCCTTTGGTAACTTATAACTGCTATCTTTGGGGGATGCATGTTTTTTTTGGCAGAGGTTTAGGGGCCTGTAAGGGTGGAACACTTGAAGGGACTCAGCACCATTAAATTATAAGACCAAAGGATCTGTGTGCCCTGTAGGTGTCTACTCCCTTAGGCCTGGTTGGTGGCAGAGAGAGCTCAGGAAGACCTGGGCGTGGGGCCCGCAGGGGGTGACTCCCCAAGGGGACATACAGCATAGCCAGCTCTTAGTAAGAATGTGAGCCCTGTTAGTATGGAGTTCACTGGTATGGGTCAGAGTCCGGTTCTTCTCATAATGACGTCTCATGGGTGAGGCCAACGCTATTTTAAATCTTGACCTGTGATCTTCAGATTTCAGTATCCTGAGTAGCTAGAATTACATGCATGAGCATCTGGCACAAGGCCTCTGATTCTTTTTGGTATATTAGGGTTTGTACTCAAAGCCTTAGACTTGCCAATCAGGTCTTCTACCATGTGAGCTAAGCCTTTCTGTCTTGGGCATATATGCTCAGGCTGGGCTGGATCGCAGGCCTCCTATCTGTGACAAGCATGTGCCAGCAGGCCTGGTCCTCTTTAGTTGGAATGTTAGACATGTAGTGCCACGCTCAGTCATTGGTTTAGATGGATTGTCCCAAACTTTTAGTCCATGGCAGCCGATTCTTGACCTAACGTGAAGCTCTGGATTGGGCCTCGACCATTGGTCCCCAGTCTCCTCCCGAGACAATTTTGAGGAAACAAGGAATCAATACAGGGGGATCTCTGGGGCAGAGCCAGGCATAGAGGGAGAGGCTGTCAGATATGGTTCTTGGAAATTCTATGAGCATATGACAGGAAGATACCCAGAAAACGCTCAGATGGGGCCTGCAACAGGTACGGGATTATGAAACAAAACATGGCTCTCTTTCATCCTTACCCTATCCCCATGAGGAAAGGGATCCTTCACTGTGCTAAGTTTTGTAGCTGGGGAAAATGAGGCATGGAGATGCTAGGTGACCTACTCATGACCCCCAGCTGACAGCAAGCTCGGCCTGACTTCTCTGCCATATTCCCTAAGACAGTGGATGTTATTCAGTCCACTTCTTGTGGTGGCAAGTCCACTTCTTGTCAGTTGTGAGGCTTGAACTCTGGACCTGGACACTGTCCCCGAGCTCCTCAGATCAAGGCTAGCACTCTACCACTTGAGCCACAGCATCACATCCAATTTTCTGGTGGTTCTTTGGAGATAAGAGTCTCACAGAAATTCCTGCTTGGGCTGGCTATGAACCATGATCCTCAAATCTCAGCCTCCTGTGTAGTTAGCATTATTGTCCTGTGCCACCGACACCCGGCTAAAGTGTAATTCGGATTTTCTTTATTTCTTTCTTTCTCTCTTTCTCTCTCTCTTTCTTTCTTTCTTTCTTTCTTTCTTTCTTTCTTTCTTTCTTTCTTTCTTTCTTTCTTTCTTTCTTCCTTCCTTCCTTCCTCCTTCCTTCCTTCCTTCCTTCCTTCCTTCCTTCCTTCCTTCCTTCCTTCCTTCCTTCCTTCCTTCCTTCCTTCCTTCCTTCCTTCCTTTCTTTCTTTCTTTCTTTCTTTCTTTCTTTCTTTCTTTCTTTCTTTCTTTCTTTCTTTCTTTCTTTCTTTCTCTCTCTCTCTCTCTCTCTCACATTCTCTGTCTCTCTCTGTCTCTGTCTCTCTCCCTACCTATCTCTCTCACACAGGAACTGGTTGAATGGGTGCTGGAGGAGGTGGCCCAGGGTCGCCATGTGGCTGGGAGTCAAGGTGGCCCTCTCATTCTGGAGGTGGGCTGTGGGTCAGGAGCTGTCTTGCTCAGCCTATTGAACTAGCTCCCTGAGGTAAGCCCCTCTGTGCCTGGGTTTGACTGTGTCAGATATTCATCATCTGTCCCTCCCGTGAGTCCTTCCCCACTACCTTCTGCTAAGACAGTTTAAAAAAGTGGATATAAGGAGGCATCGCATTTTCCTACCACCCAGCACGATCCAGGGCCTCTGATCCTCACCACCACTTATCTTGCCAGACCCTGGTTATAAGAAAATGAATCCACTCTATGTCTACTTCGCTTTGCTGGAGTGTGTTGTTTTGGGTTGGAGGGGCAGTATGCAGAGGAAAGACACTAGGCCTGACACCTCTTGGGGGACATTTGTTCTTGTGACAGAGCCAAGTCATTGCTGTCAATAAGGAGGAAGCTGCCATCAGACTGACCCGGAACAATGCTCACAGGCAGGTAGGCTGTTGAAGTATAAAACCCACCCATGTCGGCTTCCCACTCACCACAAAGGAGGTGCAGGTTGGGTGGCCCAGACCTGGCCATAGAAGATTATAAATGGATGGTGGCAGTCAGGTGCTGGTGGCTCCTGCCTGTCATCATGGTTATTCAGGAGGCTGAGGTCTAATGGTTGTGACTCAGAACCAGCCCAGGCAGGAGAGTCTGTGAGATTCTTATCTCCCATAAACAACCTCCCCCCATACACAAAAAAGTCAGATGTGGTGCTGTGGCTCAAGTGGTAGAGCCTCAGCCTTGAGAAAAAGAAGCTCAGGGATGACACCCAGGCCCTGAATCCAAGACCTAGGACTCACAAAAAAAATAATAAAATAAATGTTATCTTACCTGTTATCTTACTACCAAAAAGGATGGATTCAGTCTTCTCTCTGGTACTTGTAGCCAAAGATAAGTGGCTACCTTTGATGTTCTTCTAAACCTCTCCTTCTCTTCATTATCTCTCCAGGCTTCAGTTGCAGGATAGAATTCAGATCATTCCACTCGATGTGACCTTACATACCCTCCCTACCCACCTTCCTTGGGGTGGGGATCCAGGATGGACTCACCACTGGGAGGATGAGGCACCGCAGAGATGGATGTAAGTATCCCTAAAACTCATTCTCTCTCTCTCTCTCTCTCTCTCTCTCTCTCTCTCTCTCTCTCTCTCTCTCTCTCTCTCTCTCACACACACACACACACACACACACACACACACACACACACACACACACACACACTCACCTAGGCCAATTCAATTCAAAGTAGCCTTTTCCAAAGACATTTTATCTCCTTAGATTAACTGATCTAGGCGACAAACTTGAACCCCTGAAATTGACTATATTAACTGGGGCTTGCTAGTTCACACGAACTAAACAGAAGCTCAAAAGAAAGGCTCTGGTGCGTGTCACCTCTGGCTCAGGCTCAAGCCTGACATCCTGGTGACTTGGGAGGCAGAGATCTGAGGATCAAAGACCAAAGCCAGTCATAAGCTGGAAAGCCAGAGAGACTCTTCTCTCCATGGAAGCACCAAGAAGCCAGAAGTGGAGCTGTGGCTCAAGTGGTAGAGCAGCAGCCTTGAGCACGAAAACTCAGAGAGAGAGCTCCCAGATCCTGAGTTCAAGCCCACACAAAAAATGTTCCCATCTTGTTGCCCCATACTGCCTGGGCCTCGAGTGCCCTCTCGTGGAGTGTGGTACAGCATCGGTCCCAGGGTAGTGGGTGGTGGAATCCAGGCCTTCTCCTTCATGCAGTCTCAATCCACACTGGCCAGAAGGCAGATCGTGACAAGGCCGGCAGCCTGCAGAGTGAAGGTCCCTCTCTGCCAGGGCAAATGGAGTGGGCTTCTTAGAAGCAGGACTTGAAAGGGGATCTTACTTAACAAGGAGGATCAGACAGGAAGCACAGAGTGCAAAGATGCTGTAGATAAAGGACAACATAGCTATGCATGATCACTTCCAGCCATGGCTGCTGCTGAGAAACTCGGTACAGATGTGCAAGACTGTCCCGAGACAGGCCCAAGGGGTCACAGTAAAACAGCTATCCAAGGTTGGGATTGTGTCTTAGCAGTATTGGGCTCGCTAGCAAACAGGAAACCCTTGATTCAATTCCTAGGTACCACATACACAGAAAAAAGTCAGAAGTGGCACCTTGGCTCAGATGGAAGAGCACTCACCTCCAGCAAAAGAAGCTCCTACACAGCGCTCAGGCCCCCAGGTCAAGCCCCAGAACTGTCCACAAAAAACAGCACGCAAAGGGACCTTGGTGATTGGTGGATGGCTATGCCTTGTAGTTCTTAGTAGTTCCATCCATGCTTTGTGTCTCCTTCTTTGACAGAGGGGAACTGGACACTCCTTCTGCCCTGAAAACTTGGACCTGGTTATCAGCAACCCTCCCAACATCTTCCACCAGGACATGAAGCAGCTGGCCCTAGAAATACTCAGGTACCTGTTGGATGGGGCAGGGGGATACAGGCAGGCCCCAGAAGTCCTAGTGGGTCTGATCTGCTCCGGATGACCAGACCATCCACAGGAGGCAGATGGGAGCTTAGAGAGGGGTAGAGATGTGGAGGGGAACCTTTAATGCCCATGGCCCTACCCAGATTCCAAGCCTCCCTTTCTGTCCCTGAGGGCAGTAGAGGAGTATCTAGGTGGTAGTGTCTAGAGGAGGACTAGGAGGAAATTCTAAAGAATGAGACACCATAAGCCCTGGGCTGTTGTCCCACACCTGTCATCCTGGCTACTTGGGAGGCTGAGATCCAGAGGATCCCGTTTCCCAGCTCAGGCAGGAAAGTCCCATGAGAGTCTCATCTCCAATCTCCAACTGGAAGTGGTTCCATGGCTCAAATGGTAGAGCACTGGCCTTGAGCATAAATCATCATCGGAGACAGTACCCAATTCCTGAGTTCAAGCCCCTCAACCAAAAACAAACAAAAAAACCCAGAAAGACACCCCTTGCCTGCAAGAGATGGTGAAGGAGTTGGGGTGCTGTGGTTGGGAGACCAGGTGCTGGCCTCAATGTACAGAAATTTCTAAGATCTTCCCAGGTTTGCCCGAGTGTGAAATCACAGCAGGGTGGGCGTTGTCTTACCAAGAACTTCAGAGGTTGTGGCCTGTCTTAGGCAGGGAGTGGGGTGAATGTGAGCAGGGGTGGGATGGTATTGTCAATTTTATTCTCTCCATACATGGAAGTATGGTTTTGGATGCTGGTGTCAAAGTCCCAAGCAAAGGATTGCATGTGATTTGTAGCCTGACAAGTTGGGTTTCCCTGGGTATAAGAAGGTAACTGAAGCCGGGTGCTGCCAGTGGCTCACAACTGTAATCCTAGCTACTCAGGAGACTGAGATCTCAGGATTGCGGATCAAAGCCAGCTTAGGCTGGCTTTGAACCACCAGATAACCAGAAGTGGTGCTATGGCTCCAGTGGTAGAGCGCACACATTCAGCTGAAGAGCTAAAGGACTGTGTGAAGGCCCAAAGTTCAAACCCCATGACCAACAACCAAAAATAAGGTAGCTGAATTTTCTGCATAGCGGAGTATAAAGTAGGAAATACCATGCTGTGTTATGAGCCATTCCAGATGTGTGAGATGCTCTGAGATTTGTCTACAGTTGGTCTGAGGATGGTAGTGCTATCTTCTCGGGGGTTGGGATGTTCAGATGCTCAGGGACTGCTGAGGCCTTGGGCTACCCCTGTATGTGTGTGTGTGTGTGTGTGTGTGTGTGTGTGTGTGTGTGTGTGTGTGTGTGTGTGTGTGTGTGTGGTTCCCTCATCTTTCTCTGTCCCCTTCCTGGGCACCTGTCTGCCTCTTCCTGACTTCAGAGGTAGCCCCTCCTCCATGGCACCCTGCCTATAGCCCCCTATCTGGGTCTACAATGAGTCCTAAATTGCCAGAGGCCCGTATATTCTAGCTTTTTGTTGGGGCCCAAGTCTGGCTGTCCATAACTTTGGCCGCCTCCAGAGGATTCTGGGTCAGCAGGGCCAGCTGGCATAGGTTCTCCCTGCCCCTGGAGGGGAGGGGCTCAGTCATGCCATGTCCTTTCCTTTTCCTCAGCTGGGCCTCTGGATGCATGTCCATCCTAGCAGGCTGGCAATGGAGTGGGGGAAGGGTGGTTGCCAATGCCTCTGGCCAACTTCAGCCTGATAGCTGACTGAAGGCCGCCCAAACAAGAGGATCTGGGGCTACATGGAAGGTGAGGCCAAGTTATCTTCGAAGTACCCATTGGTGTCTAGGAAATGTAAATGTACCTTATTGCAGGAAAGTCTATCTTCCCCCCCGCCCAGCTGGGCCTCTCAGGTCCTTCTAAACAATTCCGGATAATCATAATAGAGAGGCACAGACTAGATTCCAGGGTCAGGGTAGAGGGGGTGAGAGACTGGTATGGCCAGTACCTCAATGTTCTGTGGCATTAACCTTGACCTGGTTATGACCCCCTTGTGTAAGTTCAATTCTTAACCCAGTGCTAGCCACACACAGGCTACATGTGAGAGTGCTGTGGAAGTGGCAGGAACGAAAGTGAGATCTAGGATGACCAAAATCAGGAATTATGGCCTGTGTGGTTGGGGATGGCAAAGGGTATTTATTTTAAAAAAATCTCAGAGGGCTGGGAAGGTGGCTCAGTGGTAGAGCGCTTGCCTTGCATGCCTGAGGCCCTGGGTTCGATTCCTCAGCACCACATAAGCAAAAAGGAAAACCCGGAAGTGGTGCTGTGGCTCTAATGGTAGAGCACTAGACTTGAGCTGAAGAGCTGAGGGACAGTGCCCAGACCCAGAGTTCAGGCCCCATGACCGGACCCCCCCCCCCAAAAAAAAAATCTCAGAACTAGAACTCAGGGCCTAGGCACTGTCCCTGAGCTAACACTGTACCACTTGAATCACAGCTCACCATTCATCTTTTTTAGTAGTTTAGTGGAGAGAAGAGTCTCACAGATTTTCTTGCCTGGTCTGGCTTCAAGCTGCCATCCTAAGAGTTCAGCCTATTGAGTACTAGATAGCAGGTATGAGACATTGGCACCTGCTAAAGATGTTAGTGTGTGTGTGTGTGTTTGTGTGTGTGTGGGTTTACCGGGACTTGCACAAGGGTGGTGCTGGACCATGTGAACTAGTGTAGCTTTGCTTCCCAGCTTTTTGATGATTCATTGGAGATAAGAGTCTACCCAGGCTAGCTTTGAATCTTGATTGATCCTGAGGTGTCAGCTTTGAGTAGCTAGGATTATAGGCATGAGCCACTGGCACCCAGCTGCAAGGATGTCTTTTCATACGCTCTTCTGTTCTAACAGCTGTCTACTTGCCCTGGCCTAGATCTCTGATCTCTACATCAGCTCCTAGCAGCCCATGACTGTGTGGAGAACACAAAGCTCAAACCTGATCCCATTTCTTTGTTCTCAGTGGAGGGTATGTTTTGTCTGAAGCCTGGGTAGCTGTACATGGGTGCTCGGCTGAGACAGAGAGGTACTCTGTTTTATCCAAGAAGGAAAGTGTGGCCAGTTAGGTACTAATATCTCATTCTCTTATATTCCTATCTCCTCAGAGGCTGAGATCTGAGGATTGCCATTCAGTGGCAGCCCAGCTAGAAAAGTCTGTGAGACTCTCATCTGCAAATAACCACAGAAAGCTGGAAGAAAAGCTGTGGCTCAAGTGGTAGAGTGCTAGCCCTCAATGAAAAAAACTCAGGGACAGAGCCTGAGCCCTGAGTTCAAACCCCTGTACAAATATGTGCATGCATACATGCATGCACACACACACACACACATACACACACACACACACACACACACACACACACACACAGAGGTGTTAATGATGAGCTGAGGTAGAACTGTGGGCAGTCCTGAGGCATAATCATAGTAAACTCTCAAGGCAGATCAAGTTGTTTCTCCCTAAGTCCTTCTTGGGCTGAGGGGTCTGGGACATGGCAGTAAGTCCCATGGAACCTGCCCCTCCATCCATGCATGGGGCAACAGGACCGAGGGAAGGACACTATGGATGCTCCTTTGTAGTTGGCCCATGATTTCAGACCTTTATCTGCCCCTGAGCACTGGTGAGGAAAGCAAGGCTCCAAGCCCTGGGACTCCAGGGGTAGTTACTGCTACAAGCAGCAGCCAGCCACCTGTGGATTTCTAAGCCTACAAGTCTTTCATGAGCCCAACTCAACACCTGTCAAAGGTGTGCCTGACAGATTTACACTTTTGTGATACTTGTGCGAGTGGGCATTATCTGCTGTGTCATCTTGCAGCTCCTGCCCCTCCTGGCCCAGAACGCTGGTATGACATGTAGATTTACTGCTCAGATCCATACAGCACCCATGACAGATGCCATTCTGATTACTCGACCGATGACCTCTGTGCCCCAAGGCTTGACCCTTCTCTGATACTGTGGCCTACTCTGTAGGAAAAGACCTCCAAAGAGGCTGCTCTTAAGACTGGTGGGACACCTAGACATTGGGAGACCATCAGGGGCAACAGAGTGAGATCCAAGCAGGCCAGGTGTTGGTCATGGGGCTTTTACTCTGGGCCTAGGCGCTGTCCCGCAGCTCTTCAGCTTACCACTTGAGCCACAGCGCCACTTCCAGTTTTCTGGAGGGTCCTTGAAGTTCAGAGTCTGCCACACTTTCTGACCTGGGCTGGCTTTGAACCGCGATCCTCAGGTCTCAGCCTCCTGAGGAGGTAGGAGGACAGGTGTGAGCCCCCGGTGCCGGGCTGATCTGGAGTTTCACTACAGTGGACTAGGAGCTCCTGAAAACTTTATTTTTTTAGGTGCCAGTACTGGGGCTTTAATTCAGGGATCTGGGCTTTGGTCTCTCAACTTTTTCCCTAAATGCTGGCACTCTATCACTTGAGCCACAGCTCCATTTCTGGCTTTTGGTAGTTCATCAGCAAGAAGTGTCTCAGTAATTTCTTCCCTCTATCTCAGTCTCCTGAGTAGCTAGGATTTACAGGGGTTGAGCCACTGGTGGCATTAGGCTAGAAGCTTTACTTTTTTTTGGGGGGGGGTCCAGTCCTGGGGCCTGAACTCTGGGCCTGGAAGCTGTCACTCAGCTCTTCAGCTCAAGACTAGCGCTCTACCGCTTGAGCCACAGCGCCACTTCCGGCTTTTTTCTTTTTGCTTATGTGGTGCTGAGGAATCGAACCCAGGGCCTCAGGCATGCAAGGCAAGCGCTCTACCACTGAGCCACCTTCCCAGCCCCTAGAAGCTTTTCTTAAGCAAGCTTTCTTCCCTGCATTTGCCCTGACTCCTCCATGCAAATGAGGCCTGAGGGTCAGGAGCTATGAAAAATAGGCTTCCAGCCACAGGAAATGGCTGGGGTCCATGGTGAAAAGACAAAATAATCTTCCCCCTGGGCCCCATTCTGTGACCCCAACCTCTGCCTTACCTGTGACTCAAGTGCAAACCTTGACACAGCCTTGAATGTCCTGTCAGACTTGTCTGAAGCCACAGAACTTTCATTCTTCACAGAACCTTCTTCTTCACAGAACCAACCACACCACCTGCTCTAAACCACACCTCAGGACCGTTGCCCATGCTGGACCTTCTGCCTGAGGCTCTCTGTCCTCTTTCACATCTTAGAACTCCTGTGGAATTTTGGCACTGGTTATATCACCTCATGGAGCAAGTCTTTCCTTCCAATCTCCCTCTTTTTTTTTTTTTTAGTATTAAGTTTCTAGAGATGGAACTTGTGCAGGTTGAGTGGCAAATGCTCTATCTTGATGTGTGTGTGTGTGTGTGTGTGTGTGTGTGTATGTGTGTGAGGTTGTGTGTGTGTATGTGTGTGTGTGTGTGCATGTGTGTGCCATTCCTGGGGTTTGAATTCATGGCCTGGATGTTATTCTATCCCTGAGCCTTTGTGCTCAAGGCTAGCGCTCTACTACTTGAACCAGAGCTCTACTTCTGGCTTTTTGGGTGTTTAATTGGAGAAAATTGGCTCATATAGACTTTCCTGCTTGCAGTTGTCATCCTCAGATCTCAGCCTCCTAAGTAGCTAAGATTACAGGGGTGAGCCACCAGCACCTGCCCTCTACCCTACCTCTTACCTATAACCTCGGCCCTCCTCTGAGTCCCAGAACAATATATCTCACCAGGCAGACTTTTTTTTGCCAGTCTTGGGGGTTGAACTCAGGGTCTGGGCATGTTCCTCAGCTACTTTTGCTCAAGGCTAGCACTCTACCACTTAAGCCCAGTGCCACTTTTGGCTTTTTCTGTTTCTGTGGTACTGAGGAATAGAACCCAAGGCTTCGTGCATGCATGCTATGTAATCACTCTACCACTAAGCCACATACACAACCCAAGGCTCACTTCTAATGGGAGTTATGAGCTTACCCATTTTGTTGTAGAAATCACTGACTATTTCATTTCTTTGCCAATATATGGGACCAGCCTGTGACTTGGCAATGAGGAATGATAAATGAGTGATAGACACCAGGCCCCGGAGGTCTAGGCTCACATCATACAGAGGGATAGAGAATACGAAGCCAGAACCTTCAACAACTCCTATAGTCTAGAACTGTGGTCTCCGTGGAGGCAGTGTCTGGCTTCTAGGTGTCCCAATGGGACACCTCGGCCAGAACATAATGCTCCAGTTCTTTAAATGGCAGAGAAGGATGCTTTGTTCAAGTTGCCGGCTCAGACTTAGTACTTTCTGAGGGCTTGTCCCAGCTTGCCCAGGTTGGGTGTCTGGGCATGGGCAACCTGCTGAATGCTCATCATCCATACAAAGATACAAGGAGTTATTGCCTCCTCTTTTTTTTTTTTTTGGCAGGTCTGTGGTTGTACTATGAGCCTAGGCTCTGTCCTTGAGCTCCTTTTGCTCAAGTGTAGCACTCTGCCCTTGAGCCACAGACCCATTCATGGTTTTTCTTTTTCATGTGACCTCTTAGAAAGAAGGGTATCATGGACTTTCCCACCCCGGCTGAATTCAAATTGGCATTCTTTACATCTCAGCCTCCTAAGGAGCTAGGATTACAGGCAGGAACCACTGACACCTTGCTTTCTTTCCTTCTTGTTCTTTTTTTAAATCATAACAATCTGAAATCTTCATGGTGTCATTCCAATGGTTTGCATTCAAATTAAACTACTCAGGCTTGGAGTTTGAATGCTAGGTCTGCCACCCACAAATGGAGGGAGATCCTGACAAACTCATTTCTGTTCATGTGAATGCTAATGGAATGTTATAAAAGTAATAATTAAATGTGCAGTTGCTTCATGATTCTATTTTAGAATGCCACAGAATAATTATTGGATTTATATCTTCCATTCTAGCATCATGGTATGATTGAGGATATTGACTAATTTTTAATTAATGCTTTCATAAGTATTCAACCAGGATACTTCATTAAATGGAAGCACTAATAACTAATAGTTGGTAATAATATATATATAATTTAATATTCTCACAGTCCCTCTCTCTCTCTCTATATATATATGTATAGATATATACATATATATCTCAATCTACATATCTATCAACATATATATGTATATTTGTATATAATATATATATATATATATCATTCCTATGATCAAGCCACACTAGTCCCATATATATATATATATATATGTGTGTATATATATATGTGTGTATATATATATATATATACGTATATATGTATATATATATATATGGGACTAGTATATATATAGATATATATACTAGTATATATATGTAGGATATATATATACATATATATGTGTATATATATATATATATATATATATATATATATATATATATATATATATATATGGGACTAGTGGGCTTGATCATAGGTTCTCAGAATTTCCTGGCAGCTCAGTTTGCCAGAATCTGGACTGCTAAGACTGTGACCCCATTTATGGATTGGGCATTGTAGTCCATGAGTTGAAATCCCAGGATGGCCAAAATTTTATTCTTTGTAGTAAGAAGCCAATTTTGACACATTGTTTTCCTTCTCTACGAAAGTCCTTGGTCTCAGTATGATGTATAAAATATATCCTATGTGATATGATATAATAAAAGAAATGTTATATGTGTAATAATACTAAATAAATAAGGGTAATAAATGTCAACGCAGTAAACCCATGTATGTAAAAATATCTCATATATAAACATTATTTTTTCCTGTGCTGGGGCTTCAATTCAGGCCCTAGGAACTGGTCTGAATTTCTTGTCTTCAAGGACATTGAGCCATTCCCCTTCACCCACAGTGTCACAGAGTTACCCAGACCCTGATTTCATATCCCGTGCCTGCCAGAAAAATTGTGCAAATTCAAGCCAGGCTATTATTATTACTATTATTATTATTATTATTATTATTGCCAAGTACAGGGCTTGAAGTCAGGTCTTCACATCTCTGCCACTGCCAGCACTGGGATCCTACCACCTGAGTTCAAATCTTGGGACAGGGAAAAATATAAAAAATAAAAAGGAAAAGCATAGTACTGAGACGTTCAAGAAGGTAGTTTTACATTTTTATTTCCTTTGTATTGTAACCATCCTGGGTCTAAATGCCAAGGCCCAGAAAGTGTACATGACCTTATATTGCTGATGTTTGGTGGCTATTAAGGAAGCCATAGCCGAAACCAGCAATTTAGATCTGGAGATAGAATCCCAGGACTGCCACTAATGAATGGCGGGAGATTCTAAGAAACCCATTCCCATATGCATCCATAGGAATGGAATGTTATAAAAGTAACAATTAAATTAGTAGTTAGTGTACGATTATATTATAAAATTATACACAACAATTATACTACATTGACTAATTTTCAATTAATATTTTATTATGTATTCAATCATGGTACTTTAAAAAGGAAGGAATTTAATTGCCAATAATCAGTAGTAATATTCTATATGCAGTTACATAGTATACAGACATCTCTCTCTTGTTGTATACATATACATCCATTTATCTGTCAACCAATCTACACATTTATCTGTTCATACTCTTGTCACTCCTGGAGCTCAGTGGTAGGGTGATTGCCTAGTACATACAAATCCCTGGGTTTGATTCCTCACTACCGCGTGCACAAAAAAAATCTGGAAGTCATGCTGTCCATCAAGCAGTCGAGCACTAGCTTTGAGCATAAAAGCTTAGGGACTGTGTCTAGACCCTTACTCAAGACCCAGGACTGGCACCCAAAAAAAGAAAATAGAATGTTCTAACTGCAACGATATGAGGATAGGACTGCAAATACCTCATCACAGAGCAAACAGGGAGTCTGGTGCTGAAAGCTGACATCTAACCTGACTTAGCCAGAAGTAAAGCACTGCAACCCAGCCCCACGGAGCCAGATGCTACTGGCTCACTCAGCCCTGTCATCCAAGATACTCAGGGGCTGAGATCTGATACTGGTGGGTTTAAAACCCAGCCCTTGAAGGAAGTCTGCAAAACTCTGAGCTGTGGCTCACAGTGGTAGAGCTGTAGCCTTGAGCAAAGATCTTACAACAGTACCCCCAACCTTCCAGTGCATTCCCTGTGGCTGACCCCCAGCCCTCCCAAAAAGACCCATCCCTCTAAATCATTAGATGTGAATTTTGTGTGGTTTGTGACGTGTTTCTGAAAGCATGGTGATAACGATGAAAGCACCATACTTCTAATGACTGCGTGTGGGATACAGCTATGTGATGAGTCCTTCATAAGGTGTGTGCTGAGTCCTTCATGGGGTTCATTCTTTCATCTGATCCTTGTAAGAGTTCTACAAGTAAGATGATGGTGTAGATGAGAAGCTTGAGGCTCACCAAAATTATGTATGTACTGAAATCTAGTGAGTTGTCTCCTGCAGACAATTATTTATTTTTCTCAGTCATCAACATTGAACTCAGGGCCTAGGCACTGACTCTTCTCTATTGGCTCATGGCTAACGCCCTACCACGTGGAGCAGAGGACCCTCTTGCAACAGAGAGTTAGATCTAGGCGTCTGTAGCTGAGGTCTGTCAACCTGCCTACTCAAGAAGCTGAGATCTGAGGATCTGGGTTCCAAACTATCCCAGACACAAAGAGAATATTATCTCCTATTCATCACTTAGAAAATTGAAGTGGAAGCTGGGCACCACTAACTCACGCCTGTCCTCTTAGCTACTCAGGAGCCTGAGAGCTGAGGATCAGGGTCCAAAGCCAGCCTGGGCAGGAAATTCTTGAGATGGACGCTATTCTCCAGTGACCCAACAAAAACCTGAAGAAATGCTGTAGCTCAAGTGGTAGCGCACTTGGCTTTAGCTGAAGAACTCAAGGAGAGCACGAGGCCTAGATGTCAACTCCTCCAACACACAAGAAGAGAAAAAAAATAAAACCTGAATAGGAAGCCTTAGACTGCTTTGCATGTATGAATCCCTGGGTTTTGATTCCTCAGTACCACATCACTAAAAAAAAATCCTGAAGTGGCCCTGTGGCTCAAGTGGTAAAGTGCTATCCTTGTACAGGAGAAACTCAGGTACAGTGCTTAGGTCCTCAAGTTCCAGGACAAGTGTATGCACACACACACACACACACACACACACATATCAGAAGTGAAGCTGTTACACGAAATTGTGTTAAAGCACTGAGCTTCGGTTCTGAGCTCATGTTTAGCACTTAGGCCCTGTGTTCAACCCCAAAAGCTAGCCATCCAGGGCTCAACTAGGAGGGGTCAAAGGTTTCAAAACCTGATGGGCTTCACCAGCCCTACACAACAAGAAGCACTGTGATATTACCCATGTGCTTAGATTCAGTGAGCTTCTGGAAACCTAAGGAGGCAACTTTGCCAATTAGGAATCTTTTAATTCGGTTCAGCTCTCTAGTTGTCTGCCAGAAGGACCCTTGAATTAATTGTAGCAGTTTGTTTCAACACTGGGACATAGTCTAACAAAGACAGGATAAGTACAAGGAACTTGGCCTGCCAGAGGAGGTGGCACAAGTGAAGGCTTCTTGTCCAAACAGAGCACTGGGGAAAGAGATAGCTTTGGATGCAAAGAGGTCTTTTTCTTCTGGCCTTCAGAGCCTGCCCACACTCATCTTCACTAATTGGCCCAGATGGAGTTGTTTTGTTTTTGTTTTTTTTTTTGTTTTTTTGCCAGTCATGGGGCCTGAACTCTGGGTCTGTGCGCTGTCCCTCAGCTCTTCAGCTCAAGGCTAGCGGTCTACCACTGGAGCCACAGCACCACTTCCGGTTTTTTCTGTTTATGTGGTCCTGAGGAATCGAACCCAGAGCCTCATGCTTGCAAGGCATACACTCTACCACTGAGCTACCTTCCCAGCCCCCAGATGTAGTTGTTTATTACACAGCTGTACAAGAGTGAGACCTTTTTTCTGCCTGTTCCAACAATGAGTCAGACTTCCTCCAGCAGCCTGAGGTTCGCAGAAACCCTCAGGCTACACTGGGAACAGTGAGGGGAGCCCCGGAATATGCACTGTCTTGAAAACTTTCTCTGTGCTATCAAACCATTTTATTCAAAGTAAATTTCCTAGCTGAGTGCCTTTCAACATAGGGACTCTGGATCTTCACCGATAGCAATACATGCATACATACATGGGTAGACATGGAGTTACTGTTTTTTGTTTTTTGTTTTTGGCAAGTCTGGGGGTCATACTATGAGCCTAGGCACTGTCCCTGAGCTCTTTTTGTTCAAAGGTAGTGCTATGCCCTTAAGCCACAGCCCCACTCATGTTTTTTTTTTTTTTTAATTCCTGTGATCCCTTAGAAATAAGATTGTCCTGGGCTTTCCTGTCCCGACTGAATTCAAATTGTCATTCTCTACCTCTCAGACTCCTGAAGAGCTAGAATTACAGGCAGGATCCACTGACACTTGACTTTCTTTTTTCTTGTTCTATTTTTCTCATGACAATCTGAAATCTTCACAGTGTCATTCTAATGGTTTGCATTTCTTAGTAAACTACTCAGGCCTGGAGTTGGAATGCCAGGACCGCCTCCTACAAATGGAGGGAGATCTTAAGAAAATCATTCCTATCCATGGGAATGCTTAATGGAATTTATAAAAGTTACAATTAAATTGACAGTTAGTTCATGATTCTCTTATAGAATATCACACAAAAATTATTGGATTATGTCTTCAATTCTAACACACTGGTTTCATTCTCCTAATTAAAGAATACTGACTTCTTTTACATTAATACTTTGGTAAGTAAGTGGAGACCTAATTTCATAACTAATAATTCATAATATATATAATTTAATATCCTCACATTGTCTCTCTCATATATATAGCAAACTACACATCTATCTATCTGTCTATCTATCTATCTTTCTTTCTTTCTTTCTATGTATCTATCTATCATCTATCTATCTATATCTATCTTTCTATGTCTATATCTATGCCTATATCTAACTATATATATATATATCCCACTACTATGGCTTAATCTCAGGTCCTCAGAACTGGCTGGCAGCTCAGTGTGCCAAAGGCTTTTGTTCTACAACTGACCCATTCATAAATTATGCATTGTGGCCTGTGAGTTCAAATCCCAGCATTGCCAAAAGTTTATATATGCAGTAAGAAGCCAATTTTGACACATTTTTTTCCTTCTCTGTAAAAGTCTTGTGTCTCAGTATGATGTATAATCCATATGCAAATATATCCATGTGATAAGATATAATAAATGAAAAAAGTTATATATGTAATAATGCTAAATAAAATAAACAATGAATAAAGAAGGGCAATAAATGTCATATGAAGTAAACCCATGTATGTAAAAAGATCTCATATATGAGTATTATTTTTCCAGTGATGGAGCTTGAATTCAGGCCCTTGAAACTGGTCTGAAATTCTTGTCTTCAAAGACGGTGATCTTCCCCTCACCCACAGTGCCACAGAGTTCCCCAGACCCTGAGTTCAAATCCCAGGCCTCCAGAAAAATGGAGCAAATTCCAAGCCACAGCCTTAATTTTTTTGGCCAGGCCCAGGCCTTGAACTCAGCTTGTGGCAACTCTGCCTCAACCTTTATCACTCTAGGCTGGGGTGCAGGCTCTGGACCCACAGCCCATCCTGAGATCCTAGGACCTGAGTTCAAATCTTTCTGTGGCAAAAAAAGGTGAAGTCTTGGGAAGGTGGCTCAGTAGTAGAGTGCTTGCCTTGCATGCACAAGGTCCTGAGTTCAGTTCCTCAGCACCACATATGCAGTAAAAAGCCGGAAGTGTTTCTATGGCTCAAGTGGTAGAATGATAGCCTTGAGCTGAAGAGTCGAGGGACAGTGCACAGACTCAGAATTCTGCCTGACAACCGACAAAAAAAAAGAGGGTGAAGGAAGGAGAAAGATAAAACTGGGAAATTCCAGAAGGTAGTTTTACATAGTTTTTTCCTTTGAATTGTGACCATCTTGGATCTAAATGACAAGGCCCGGAAAGTGTACATGACCTTGCACTGCTGAAGTTTGATGGGCTATCAGGGAAGCCATAGCCCAAACCAGCAAACTAGGTCCGGGGATCAAATCCCTGCCACCTACGAATGCCAGGAGATCCTAAAAAATACATTCCAATAGACAGCCATATGAATGGAATGTTGTAAAAGTAACAATTACATTAGTACTTAGTGTATGTTTATATTATAAAATTACACACAATAATCATAGTACATTGCCTAATTTTCAATTAATACTTTATTATGAATTCAAACATGATACCTAAATAAAGGAAGAAATAATTTAATTATTGATAATTGGTAGTAAAATAGTATATATAACTTAATAATATACAGACATCTCTCTCTTGTTTTCTATCTATCTATCTATCTATATATAAATGTATATATATATATATATATATATATATATATATATATATATATATATATATAAAACAAACCATATATATTTCTACTTGTCACTACTGGGGCTTAGTGGTAGAGTGTTTGCCTAGTATGTATGAAGCTCTGGGTTCATTTCCACACTATCACATGCAAAGAGAAAGCCAGAAGTGGTGCTGTCACTGAAGCACCAAAAACAAGTTAGAATGTTATGACTGCAACTATAAAATGACAGGGTTTCAAATACCTCATGACAGAGCAAGCCAGGAGTCTGAAGCTGATGGCTGACATCTAACCTGACTTAGCCAGAGGTCAACAGCTGCAAACCAACTCCATGGAACCAGACGCTGCTGGCTCACCCCTAGCTGCTCGGGGATGAGTTCTGAAACTGGTGGTGTGAATACTCAGCCCTGGCAGGAAGTCTGCGAGACTCTGAGCTGAGGCTCAAAGTGGTAGAGTTCTAAACTTGAGGAAAAGGTCTTAGGAGAGTACCCTCAACCTATGAGTGCAATCCCCAAGGCTGAGGACCCTCCCCTCCACTAACCACCCCTTTAAACCATTAGATGTGAACTTTTGTGGTTTGTGGTGATTTTCTGAAAGAATGGTGATACTGATGAAAGCACCCGAATTCTAATGACAGCTTGTGGGATAGAGCTATGTGATGAGTCCCTCCTGGTGTGCTGGGTGCTGAGGTGTTATGTGCTGAGTCCTTCATGGGGTGTATTCTTTCATCTGGTCCTTGTTAGAGCTCCACAAGTAAGATGATTGTGCAGATGAGAAACTTGAGGCTCAGATATGTCCCCAAAGCACGGCCAAATTTACATGTGTACTGAACTCTAGTGACTTGTCTCCTGCTGACAATTGGTTTGGTTCCTTTTCTCCATCATGAACCTTCAACCCAGAGCCTAGGTGCTTGGCTTCTTCCTTCTTGGGCTCATGGCTTGCACTCTACCACGCGGAGCCAAAGATACCCTTGCAGAAAGTGTCACGGCTTAGGTGTTTTTAGCTGAGGTCTATCATCCTGCCTGCTCAGGAAGCTGAGGATTTGGGTTCCAAACTATCCCAGAAACAAAATGTCCCATGAGACTATTATCTCCTATTCACCACTTAGAAACTTAAAGTGGAAGCTGGGCACCAGTGATTCGCACCTCTCATCCTAGTTATTCAGGAGCCTGAGAGCTGAGTATCATGGTCCAAAGCCAGCCTCGGAATGAGATTCCTTGAGATGGTTATCTCCAAAGAAACACCAGAAAGCCTGAAGGGGCACTGTAGCTCAAGTGGTAGAGTGCTAAACTTGAGCTAAATTACTCAGCTCAGAGACAGCACCCAGGCCCAGGCTTCAACTCCTCCAACTTACAAGAAAAAAAATCAAGAAACCTGAAGTGGAGTGCTGGGAATGTGCCTTAAGGGTATAGTGCTTTGCATGTATGAAACCCTGGGTTTGAATCCTCAGTACCACATCCCTAGAAAAGAAGCCTGAATTGGCTGTGTGGCTCAAGTGGTAGAGTGCTGTCCTTGTACAGGAGAAACTAAAGTACAGTGCTCAGGTCCTGAATAAAAGCTCCAGGGCTGGTGTATGCACATGCACACACTCAGGCACGCACACACACACACACACACACACACACACAAAGATACAAGAAATGAAGCAGTGACACCAAATGGTAAAGCAAAGAGCTTCTTTTCTGCGCTCAAGGTCAGCACCCTGGCCCTGTGTTTAACCTGAAATCTACCTACCCAAGGCCCAACTCGAAGAGGGCAAAGGTTTCAATACATGATGAGCTTCACCAGCCCTAGATGACAGGAAGCATTGTGATTTTGCACAAGTGCTTAGATTTAACAAGCTCCCGGAATCCTAGGGAGGCACCTTTGCCAATTAGGAATCTTATTAAGTTCAGCTCCCTAGTTGTCTGCCAGAAGGCCTCTTGAATTAATTGTAGTAGTTTTTTCAACACTAGAACATAGTCTAACAAAGACAGGATGAGTGCAGGAAACTTGGCCTGCCATGGGAGATGGTACAAATGAAGGCTACCTGTCAAAACAGAGCACTGGGAGAGAAAGAGCTTGGAGTGCAAAGAGGTCTTTTTCTCCTGGCCTTCAGAACCTGCCCACACTCATCCTCACTAATTGCTCCACATGAATTGTTTGTTACACAGCTGTACAGGAGTGAGGTTTTTTTTTTCTGCCTGTTCCAACAATGAGGCAGACTTCCTCCAACAGCCTGGGGTGTGCAGAAACCCTCAGGCTACACTGGAAATAGTGAAGGGATCCCAGGAACACGCACTGTCTTGAAAGCACTCTCTGTGCTATGAAATCATTCTATTCAAAGCAAATTTCCTAGCTGGGTGCCTTTCTTCATAGCGACTCTGGCTGTTCACGTATAGAAATACATGCATACATACACAGACACAGAGACTTAATGGCTCTTTTTTTGTGTGGCCGCTCCTGAGGCTTGAACTGTGAGCCTAAACATTGTCCTTGGGGTCCTTTTGCTGAAGGAGGCCCTTTATTGTGTCTTAAACCATGATTACCCTAGGCTGGGGTGCAGCATTTACACCCACAGATGAACCATGGATCCTAGGACCCGAGTTCAACTTCTAGCACTGGCATAAATCAATCCAAGCAACAAAAATGGAGGAGGAAAAAAACAGGCAGTTTTACACAACCATTTTACCTTTGTTTCCTTTGTACTGTGACCATCCTGGGTCTCAATAACTCAGCTTGAAAATTGTATATGACCTTGCATGGCCGAAGGCTGGGTGCTATCAGTGAAGCATGAGCCCAACCGAGACACCTAGGCCCTGAGTTTGATCCTGGGACTGCCACCTACACATGGCTGAAGATGCTAGGAAACTCATTCCTATATATTCCTATCTATAGGAAGACTAATAGAATGTTTGACATGTACTAATTGAATTACTAATTAGCTATTTAATCTAGTATAAGATTGTACACAATAAATATAGGTCATTGATTAATTGAATTAATACTTTATTAAGTCTTCTCCCATGATTAATTAATGGACACATAATTTTAGACCAAATAATTGGTAGCAATAGAATTTATAAGAATAAGATATAGACATCACTTTATATAGAGAGTTATGCAATAGAATCTACACAAATGTCTATCTGTCTCAGTATACATTTATTTATAGATGCATATAAATATGTAAATAAACACACACACTGCAATCTACACATCTATCTGTTTATATATTGGCCACTCCTAGGGCTTGATCTTAGGTCCTCATATTTGCCCGCCAACTTCGCTTGCATCAAACTGGTGTGCTAACATTGACCCATTTATGAAGTAGGTCTTGTAGGCCCAGAGTTCAAATCACAGAACTGCCAAAAACTTAATCCTGGTGGAAGAAGCTAATTGTCCCACTTGTTTTCCTTATCGGCAAAGTCCTGGGTCTCAGGAATGATGGATAATACATAGGCAAATCTATGTTCTATGTAATAGGATGTAAAAAATATTATATGTGTAATCATACTCACTAAAATTCATAAGAAATAAGTAAAACACAAAATAAAATCAATAACTACATGAACTGCAATATGCAGTAAACCTGTAAATATAAGTCATGTATTTAAAATATATACAAATATTATTGTTTTCAAGTGCTAGGACTTGAATTCAGGCCCTGGGAACAGGCCTGACTTTCTTGTCTTCCAGCATGGTAAGCTTCCACTTCCCCCACAATGCTGCAGATTTCCCAGACCCTGAGTTCAAATCCCAGGCATGGCAGAAAAAAATGGAGTCAATTCCAAGCCACAGGGCCTCATAATTTTTAAAATATTTTAATGAATTTATTTATTTATTTTTATTTTGTCAAGCACGGGGCTTGAACTCAGATAATGGCAACTCTGTCTAAGCTTTGATCACTCCAGGCTGGGTTGAAGCCACTGGACTCACAGCCGAACCTGGGTTCCTGGGCCCCAAAGACTGACAGGAATAAAAATAAATAAAATGACACAGATAAGGTTTCCCTTATTTGCAATAACTAGTATATGTCTGAGTCAAGCAGAAAAGGTCAGATAAGTTGATGTTAGGGAAATGAACCCAAAGATAAGTATTCAAAAGTTTTTTTTTATTTCATTCAATTGTTCCTATCATATTTATAAGATGATTTCTATGTTGCTTTGTATGTCTCTTCCCCACAGTATAACCCGTGCTTTCACTGTATTTGATGGTGGTATAATTTGTGGAGGGGAAGGGAAAAAACAAATCGTTTAAATAGGGATACAGGTGGACCTATTGCAACAATGAGATGTAAAAGTCATTATGTCGAAAAACGAACTTTACAACATTGGTGGGGGGGAGGATCTGGTGGGGGGGCAGAGAGGGTATGGGAAGGGATGGGAAGTGGAAACATATGAGGAGGCAACAATGTTTGATAAGAAATGTACTCATTGCTGGGAAGGTGGCTCAGTGGTAGAGCGCTTGCCTTGCATGCATGAGGCCCTGAGTTTGATTCCTCAGCACCACATAAGCAGAAAAATAAAGCCAGAAGTGGTGATGTGGCTCAAGTGGTAGAGTGCTAGCCTTGAGCTGAAGAGCTGCGGGACAGCGCCCAGGTCCAGAGTTCAGGCCCACGACCAGACCCCCCCCCCAAAAAAAAAAGAAATGTACTCATTATCTTGCCCATGTAATTGTAACCACTCTGTACGGTATTTTTACAGAAAAAAAAATAAAAACAAAAAACACGAAAACAAATCGGCAACTTTCAGATGGCTGCCGGTTTTACATTTGTTTTCTTTGCAAGGTGACCATACTGGGTCTGAATGATATGGCTGAAAAGTGTTTCTAACCTGGCATTGGTGAAGTCTGCCAGGCTACCAAGGAAGCCATAGGCCAACACGGCCACATAGACCCTGTGTTTGAAGTCTGGTCCTAACCCCTACCAATGCAGGGAGATCCTAAGAGTCTGGTTCCTATACATAGGAATACCGATGGAAGATTATGAATGTCAAGGTTGAATTATTTGTTTCTGAATGATACTACTATAAAATTAAACAGAGTGATTTTAGGAGACTGATGGATTTTAATGGATATTTTTTGACACACTAAAAGAATACTATTAATTACATGGATGCAATAGGTTCAAGACAGTAGTTGATTTAATTAATATTTCATTAAGGATGAAAACGAAAATATTAATTACATGGAGGCATAATAAATACCCAAGAATTGCTAGGAATGTTGTTTATATAACTGAAGAATGTATAGACATCTCTGGCTTTCTTTAAAGATCTATATTTATTTGTGTACTACCATCTGCATGTCAATATGTTCTTATTTTGTCAACCTCTGGGGCTCCATCTCAGGTGCTGGGAACTTCTTGTAAGCTCTATATGCCACATTCATGAATTGGGCCTTGCAGGCTAAGAGTTCAGATGCCAACACTCACAAAAATTGAATGGTGGAACAAGAAGCCTAAGGTGACACATGTTTTCCTTTTCTGTGAAAGGCCTGGTTGTCAAGTGTGAAGTTTCATACATAGGCAAAGCTATATCCTATGTAATAAATGTAATAAATGTTTCATGTGTAATAAAAGTCAATGAAATAAATGGTAAATAAATGAATAAAACAAAAAATAAAATGAATAACTACACTAAGTGCAATATGGAGTCAACATACAGGGCTCGATCTCAGGGCCTGGGAACTGCCTGGCAGCTGAATTGGCTAGAGCCTGCTGTGCTGGCAGTCACCCATTCATGAACTGAGCATCTAGGCCCTGAGTTTAGATCCCAGCACTGCCAAAAATGTAATCATGGAGTGAGAAGCTGAGTATGACACGTTTTCCTCTTCTTTGAAAGTGTTCGGTGACAGGTAGGATGTATAAATTTTATGCAAATCTATATGCTATGCATTAGGATATCATAAATGATATAGGTGGAAGAAAAAAAGATTGAATTAGTAGTGAATCATTCTGGGATAAAATTAGATGCAATAATTATAGGACTTGGATTAAGTTTAATTAATATTTTATTGAGCATTAAGAGAATAAAAATTATATGGAGACATAATTAAATACCTAATAATTGGTAGTAACACACGATGCATAATTTAATTTGTCTCATTTATGAAATATGTAATTATATGTATGGATGTATGTACATATATGATGAATAATAACAGGATATTGAGTAATTATTAATTAATGCTTTATTAATTGTTCAACTGGGACACATCATTAAATGGAGACATAATTTAAAACCTAATAATTGATAGTAATATTATCTACAATTCAATAATATACAGACATCTCTCCTTCTGTGTATATAATACTTATATACAGGAAGCTCTATCTATTTATACCTCGTTCACTCCTGGGGCTCGGTGGTTGAGTGCTCACCTCGTAAGCAAGAAGCCCTGGGTTGTATTTCTCAGTGCCACATAAACAGAAAATCTAGAAGTTCTGCTGTTTTTCAATCAATTGAATGCTAGCCTGGAGCACTAACCCTTAGGGACATTTTCTAAGCCCTTACTCAAGCCCCAGGACTGCCGCCAAAAAAAAGGTAGAATGTTCTACCTGCAATGATATAAGGACAGTACTTCAAATACATCATCACAGAGCAAGCTAGGAGTCTGGCGTTGACAGCTGCTACCTAACCTGACTTAGCCATATGCATACCGCTGCAACCCAGCTGCACAGAACCAGACGCTGATGGCTGGCATAACCCCATCATCCTAGCTGTTTGGAGGCTTTAAAATCCAGCCCTGGCAAGAAGTCTGTGAGACTCTTTAAAATGTGGCTCCTAGAGGCAGAGCTCTATCCCTGAGCAAATGTTATTAGAACAGTATGCAGATGCTTTGAGTTCAAGCCCCATGGATAACCCCCCTCACAAAAAACACCCATCTAAAACCTTAAGATGTAATCTTGTGTGATTTGCGAAATGTTCCTCAAAGAAGGGTGATACTGATGAAACCACCCTAATTCTAATGACAATTTGTGGAATAGAGCTATGTCCTGAGCCCTTCATAGGGTGCTCTGTGCTGAGTCTTGCACAGGGTGCTATGTGCTGAGTCCTTTACAGGGTACATTGATTCATCTGGTCCTTGTAAGAGCTCCACAACTGAGATGATTTGCAGACAAACAATGTGATATATACAGAATTCCATATTATATATATATATATATATATATATATATATATATATATATATATATATATATATATATAATATGGAATTCTATGCCTCCATAAGGAAAAAAATCACATTGCCACATTTGTTAGGAAATGGAAAGACTTGGAAAAAATTATATTAAGTGAAATAAGAAAGGCTGAAAGAAACATAGGTCCACAAGCAGACCAGAGACTCCAACAAGAGGCTGGTTAAGGACACAAGGGAGATACAGGATTTTTCCCACCCCTCCCAAAAAAATCAAAGAACTTTTTTCCTCTTCTTCTTCTTCTACTTCTCCTCCTCCTCCTCCTCCTCCTCTTTCTTCTTCTTCTTTTTTTGGTACCTTATATAAAAAATTTTTTTCTTTTCTAAAATTTTTTAATCTTTAATTATTGCCTTTTTTGAAAAAAATTGTTTTCCAGTAACTTTTTTTCCTCTTATAATTTTTATTTTAGAAATACATGTGTGAGTGTGTTTTTATTCTTTTTTGTTGTCTTTCTCTTTTTTTAATTATCTTTTTGTTATTTATTTAGCGCTACTGAACTTCTGATCTTTTTTCTTCCTTTCTTATCCTTTTCACATTTTCCTCTCTTTCGTTCTTCTTTATGTGACTTAATTGTGGTCCTGAACATCCTCAGATTAACCCGTAGTTGACTATTAGACCCTATCTCCCATTGTGTAGACACTTAATCCACAAATTTATTACTCAATTCAAAACCTCTGAGACTTAAATTCCTTAATAGCAGTACTACCTCTTTATACCTATATAATATTTTAAGCATTTTTATTTCTAAGTTCATCACATCTCCTTTATATCCCTCCCCTTCTCTCATTATATTCACATTCTTCTCTAAATAGATTGGTTTCGTAACTGCACAATATTATTAATTTTTACTTTTCTATTTTTTCTGGTCTCTTTTTTTCCCCTTTCTCTTTCTTCTTTTTCTCTCTCTCTCTACTTTCATCCTACCCAACCTATTTCCTGCTTTTAGATTAGGACTTAGTTAACTCTCCCTGTGCCTTTCCACATCACTCTTTTCCTATTTTTTACCCACATCACTTCCTAAACCGAATAATTTCTGGTTTTCCAAATTCTTCTTTGCGGTACGTCCCATTAATATATAGTTGTTTGATGTTGAATAGATGTATCTGTTGAACTAGATTGTATCTGTAGACTATTGACTCTGCAAATTCAGACTTTGGTTGATGCTTGCCTTAAGATAGTGTTCTAGCACAAAACTGGTGCTATTTTCATCTCAAATGGGCAGAGTAAGCCGGAAAACACAAGAAAAATGGCAAGTAAGGGTATCTCAACTCCCACTCTTGATAATCAGGGGACAGATCAGATAATGAATAATCCAGAGGAGAGTTCCCAAAGAGCTCTAAAAACACTGCTGTCAAACATGATAAATGAAAAGATTGAAAACCAACAAGGACTCTGTATGAGTGTGATAGGGAGAGAGATGAGGCAATCCAAAAGTTTATAGAAGAATATCATAAGCGTGAGGAAGCTATTCAAAAACTGATACAGGATTTGCGTGAGCATCTTGAGAATACTCAAAGGGAAAGGCAGGAATGGCGTGACCAGGCTGAGAACACTCAAAGAGAACAAAGAAGTGAAGGACCTCTATGATGAAAACTTTAAAATCCTGAAAAAGGAAATCAAAACAGAACTTAGAGGAAATAGAAGAGGCAATTCGAAAATTCATTTGGAACAAAAAAAGACCCCGAATAGCAAAAACGCTCCTCAACGGAAAGAACACTGCTGGAGGAATATCAATACCAAACTTCAATCTCTACTATAGAGCCATAGTAATCAAAACAGCTTGGTATTGGCATAAGAATAGACCTCAGGACCAATGGAATAGAATTGAAAACCCAGAAATGAACCTACAGACCTACAGCCATCTAATCTTCGATAACGGAGCTAAATCAATAGAATGGAAGAAAGACAGCCTCTTCAGTAAATGGTGCTGGCAAAATTGGTTAACTATTTGTAGAAAACTAAATCTAGATCCTTATATATCACCCTGCACCAGAATCCACTCCAAATGGATCAAAGACCTCTGAGTCAAAGCAGACACTCTGAAAACATTACAAGATGGAATAGGAGAAACCCTAGGTCTCCTTGGCTCAGGCCGAAATTTTCTTAATAGAGACCCAGAAACACAAGGACAAATGGGATTGCATGAAGTTGCAGAGCTTTTGCATGGCAAAGGACATAGCTAGCAAGATCAATAGAGAGCCCACGGATTGGGAGAAGATCTTCGCTAGCCATACAACAGACAAGGGTCTCATATCTAAAATACACTTGGAACTCAAAAAATTAAATTCCCCAACAACAACTGTCCAAAGAAACAACTGCCCAGTAAATAAGTGAGCTAAAGACTTAAAGAGAAACTTCTCTGGAGAAGAAAGAAGGATGGCCAATAGACACGTGAAGAAATGCTCAACATCCTTAGCCATAAAATAAATGCAAATCAAAACAACATTGAGATACCACCTCACCCCAGTTAGAATGGCAAAATTCAAGAACTCTAATAACAACAGTAGCTGGAGGGGATGTGGACAGAAGGGAACCTTACTGCATTGTTGGTGGGAGTGTAAACTTGTTCAACCACTTTGGAAAGCAATATGGAGGTTCCTCAAAAGACTTCACATAGAGCTCCCCTATGACCCAGCAATCCCACTTTTGGGCATTTACCCAAATGTTTACAAACAAGACCACACTAAAGCTACCAACACAACTATGTTTATTGCAGCATTATTTACCATAGCTAATATCTGGAACCAACCGAGATGCTCTTCAGTAGATGAATGGATCAAGAAAATGTGGCATATATACACAATGGAAATCTATGCCTCCATGAGAAAGAATGACATTGCCCCATTTGTTAGGAAATGGAAAGACTTGCAAAAATTATATTAAGTGAAATAAGCCAGGCCCAAAGAAACATATGTCCCATGATTTCCCTTATTTGCAATATCTAGTATATGTATGAGCCAAGCAGAAAAGGTCAGATAAGGTGATGTTAGGAAAATGAACCCTAAGATATTTATTTGAAATGTTTTTTTCTTTCATGCATTTGTTTCTAACGCTATTATAAGATTATATCTTTGTTGCTTTGTATGTCCCTCCCCCACAGCATAACCCATGCTTTCACTGTATTTGATGTCGGTTTAATTTGTGGAGGGGAAGTGGAAAAACAAGTCGTTTAAATAAGGATACAGGTGGACCTGTTGCAACAATGAGAATGCAAGTTGTCATGTCAAAAACGATCTTTATAACTTGGGTGGGGATTGGGGGGAGGGAGGATGGGAAGGATGGGTAGGGTAATCAAAGGAGGAAGCTACAATGCTTGTTAAGAAATGTACTCACTATTTTGTCCATGTAATTGTAACCCCTCTGTACAGTATTTTCACAATTAAAAAAAAAGAAAAAATAAAAGCATAAAGTAAAAAAAAAAAAAAAAAAAAAAGAAACTAGGTACACTGCTTAGGTCCTATGTTCAATCTCCAGGACTCGTGTATGCATGCATGCACACGGACACACACACACACACACACACACACACACACAGACCAGAAGTGAAGCTGTGACACCAAATGGTAGAGCACTGGGCTTCTGCACTGATATCATGTTCACACCCAGGCGCTGTGTTCAACCCCAAAACCTAGCCACCCAGGGCCCAACTAGGAGAGGTCAAATGTTTCAAAACATTATGAGCTTCACCAACCCTAGATGACAGGAAGCCTTGTGATGTCTGACATGTGCTTGGATTTCCCAAGGTTCCAGAAACCTAGGAGAGGCATTATAGGCCCATCATCGACTGCAATTAAACATTTCACTAGGTTCAGTGCCCTAGTTGTCTGCCAGAAGGACTCCTGATTTATATTGAACAATGTATCTGATCACTAGAATATAGTCTCACAAAGGGAAGATAAGTGCAGGGAACTTGGCCTCCCTAGGATGGTGGCATAAATGAAGGCTTCCTTTCAAAACAGAGCACTGGTGAGAGAGATAGCTTGGGGTACAAAGAGGCCTTTTCCTCCTGACCTTCAGAGCCTACCCACACTCATCCTCACTAATTGGCCCAGATAGAGTAGTTTGTTTCACCACTGCACAGGAGTGAGTCCTTTTGTCTGCCTGTCCAGACAATGAGAGACTTCTTCCAACAGGCCTGGGATGCATAGAAACCCTCAGGGTACACTGGGAACAGTGAGGGGAGCTCCGGAACATGCAATGTCTTGAAAGCCCTCTCTGTGCCATGAAATCATTGTATTGCAAACAAATTTCCTAGTTCAGTGTCATTCATCATAGCTACTCTGGAGATTCACCTATAGGGATAGATCCATCCATGTACAATGCATGGAGCTACACGGTCTTTTTTTTTTGGTGGGGGGCAGGTCCTGGGGTTGGACATTAACCCTAGCTGTTGTCCCTGAGCTCCTTTTGCTCAGAGGTAGCACATTAAAATTGAGTCACAGCCCCATTTCTGGGTTTTTCTCTGATCTCATAGATATAATATTGTCAACTTTCTTACAATGGCTGGATTCAAACTAAGGTTCTCTACATGTTAGCCTTCTGAGAAGCTGGGATTACAGTCAGCAGCCATTGGCACCTGCCTTTCTTTTCTTCTTCATTTTTACTCTGGACTTCTGACTTCTTAACAGGGTCATTCCAATGGTTTGAATTTATAAGTAAACCACTCAATGTTCTTTATAGCTGCTTTCTCTGAGAAGGATTTTCTCTCCTCATCTTCCCCTCTGGCCAAAGGTTTGAAGCCAAAAATGAGAAATAAATGTCCCAGGATGTTGGAGCAAATCTCCACAGGACATGCCAGTTTGCTCACTTAGCATTGAGCTGCAGTGAATTTACTGTCTCAGGACGAGAGGACTGAAACCTTGAGCGATTTTCAGACTGTCTGCATTGCTCTTTTGTCTATAAAATGACCTAATAATTATAAATGTTTTTGTCTACACCCTCAAGTATCTAGAACACACTAGAAGCATCTTCCTGTTTCTGTTTTTCTCTAGTTCCTCTCAAGATTTAGACTAAAGGTTTTGTGGAGTGGCATCTCAGCGAATCCCTAAGGAAAGGTGCTTGAATCCTCCTCAGGAGATAACCATTCAAAGCCAGCCTGAGCAGGAAAGTATGTGAGCTTCTTATCTCCAATTAACCACCAGAAAACCGTAAGTGGAGCAGTGGCCCAGATGGTAGAGCTCCAGCTTTGAGAGAGAAAGCCAAGCAAGAGATACTGTGCAGAGCAAGCAGGAAAGCCTGGGAGGCGCTTATGTCCAATTATCGACCACATAGCTGGACGTGGAGCTCTGTCGGTGGTAGAGCCTCAGCCTTGAGCAAAACAGCTCATTGCATTGGACCCTGTGTTTAAGTCCTGGGATGCCCACAAAAAATTCAAAAAGAGAAGGCCAAGTTATGTATCAGTGTCCTCCTACCGACTTATGTGTGTATATTACTTCCCTGAATGCAAACAGACCATAGGCAATGCTTCTGCTTTTACTTACTGATTTATTTTTCAGATATGCTCATTGCGCATACTGTACCATTCTCTTCATTTCAAGCCCATCGCTTTTCTCTTCCAAGGCTCCACGCCTGCATCCTTACATGATGCACACTTAAGCTCTCAGCAGCCTTTATTTACATTTTATTATGTGGCCAACACAGAAACAGTCACAAATCAGGGAGGGGAAGAGAAGATCAGTATTCATATTTATAACAGGTATTCAGAAAAATTAACTTGGTTGTGAAAAATGGTAGCGTACTTATGTAAAAACTACCATTAAGAAAAAGATGAGGGGTCTGGGAATGTGGATTAGTGAGAGAGTGTTTGCCTAGCATGCAAGAATCCTTGGGTTTGATTCCTCAGTAGCACATACACAGAAAAATCCAGAATTGGTGCTGTGACTCAAGTAGCAGAGTCCTAGAGACAGTGCCAAGGCCTTGAGTTTGGCCCACGAACTGCCAAAGAGATACCAGGTAAGTAGGTAGGTAGATAGATAGACAGACAGACAGACAGAGAGAGTGAGAGAGAGAGAGAGAGATAGAAAGAAAGAAAGAAAGAAAGAAAGAAAGAAAGAAAGAAAGAAAGAAAGAAAGAAAGAAAGAAAGAAAGAAAGAAAGAAAGAAAGAAAGAAAGAAAGAAAGAAAGAAATATGATAGGTGAATATGGTCTTGGATGTCAGTAGGAAAGAAGGGAACACTTCCCAACCATGAAGCCTTCTGCAGTGTGCCAGGACACCAGCATCACCTTCACATAACCACAGAACAGGAAGACTGTCTCTCTCCCACTTCTAAGGCAGTGGAGGGCCCGAGAGTCAAGAGGGCAGAGCCAGGTTCTAACTCAGGTGCTTGGAGGCAGAAGAGAAAGGGCCCTACCTCTCCTTGAACTGGGGATTTACATTAATGATGTGGAGAATGAAGGAAGGAGAATGGACTGGCAGAGGTAGAAGAAAGGCCTTCAAATCTGACAGATGGAGAGTCAAGAACCAACTCCCTAACACCAAAAAGCAGGATTTTTCTACTCTGTTCCTCCCCTCTTCTCCACTAAACTGGCTCTCTATTGGTAACCTAAAGATAGCCTGAGGCTCCCTTAACCTGAGGGAGGAAGGATAATTTTTGAAGAGGCTGAGAAAAGCCTGACCCTGGTGTGACTCTAACAAATATTTCAGGTTTCCCCCCATTGCTGGCTCACTTCCCTGTTTAGTGTGTACATTCTGCCTCCTAATTCTGCAGGCCTAGATCTCTGCACCTAGCCTTTTTTTTGAAACTGTTTCCTGTCCTTCAAATACAGAGTTACTTTGGAGTTCTTCCTGCTAACAGGGCTAGGTCTTGATCCTGAGAACTTCATTTATACCCAGGATGGGTCAATGATGTTTCTTTCCTGCTTCTATAGCTTGGGAACTCTAAGAATATTTAGAGTGCAAGTAACTTCTCATCACCAAGGGAAACCCAGGAATTCTTGAACATGTAACCTTTCGGAAGCCCACTGGAGGACACAAGATGATTACAATCTTCACGTGAGTGGCTGGGCAGATGATCTGCTACACTTGAACCTTGAACTCAGCCTGCTCTCCTAGTCTATGTTCTTCTTTGGTGCTTGTCCTGTTAGCTCCTCAGGAGCTTCCAAGATAGAAATATATTGATCAAACCCAAAAGGAGTTACTGGCTTTTTCCTTCTTTTTCTGTCCTTTGCTTTAAATGTTTTTCAGTCTTTGGGCTTGAATTGTGGATCTAGGCTCTTTCCCTGGACGCCTTTGACTCAAGGCTAGCGCTATGCCACATGAGTCCCTTTCTGCTTTGTCTGTGGTGAAGTGGAAGTCAGAGCCTCATAGATATTCCTGCCCTGGCTGTCTTCACCCTGTGATACTCAGACCTCAGTCTCCTAAACAAGGGTGACAAGCATGAGTTTCTGTTGCTCTGCTAAGTTCAGAACTGTAATGACATTGAAAATACAAGTCAAATGCTCATCATAAAGGGCTTGGGAAGCATATTAACCCTTTCAACATTGGACCTTTCAGAACCGTGTAGCACACAAGGTTATAATCCTAAAGATAGAGAGCCTGAGCATATAGATCTTCTATACTTGAACATTGAGATCTGACTCCAATTCTGGTGTACACCAGCTTTCATTTTCCAGAAAATGTTCTCATAATTAACAAATAGGAAAAGTACTTTGATTAACCCTCACTTTTTTCCAGGTATGTATTTCTAACTCAAGCCTGGGCACTATCCCTAAGCCCTTCAGGTCAAGGTGAACACTCTACCACTTGAGTCACAGCTCCACGTGGGGTCTTTTTGTGGTTCATTGGAGGTAAGAGTCTAACAGGCTTTCCTTGCCTAGGCTGTCTTTGAACTGTGGTCTTAAGGTCTCAGCCTCCTGATTAGCTAGGGCTGTAGGTGTGAGCCACCAGCATCTGGCCTATTGTTTTTGCCAGTTCTGGGGCTTGAACGTAGGTCCGGGGTACTGTCTCTGAGCTTCTTTTTCTCAAGGCTAGCACTCTACCACTTGAGCCATTCCACAGCTTCTGGCTTTTTCTGAGTATGTGGCACTGAGGATTTAAACCCTGGCATTCATGCATGCTGAGCAAGCTCTCTACCTATAAGCCACATTCCCAGCTTCACTCTTACTATTTTATCCCTCAACTTGCCTATCCTCAAGAAAAAGTCTCTGAGTATAAATCATTTAAAGAAATCCCTGTAGGAAGTTGTCTAAAGATGAATAAGACAAAGCTCATACTTGGGACAGACTCTAAACATGTGATGACTGTGACAAATGCCTCCATTTAATTATGTATCATGTTTCAACACTTAATAAGGTATTAATGAAAAATGACTCAATGTCCTAAATTATTGTTTATAATTTTATAATAGATGTATGAAACGTAATAAATATGTATGTAATAATACTAAATACATTAAACAATGAATAAATAAATAAAATAAAAATAAAATAAATAAAAAACAATGACAATAATCATATTATGTAATAAACATACATATGTAAGTATATACCATAACTATTTTTCCATTGCAGAGCCTTACTGCAGGCCCTGGGAACTCTAGCCTGAATTTGTTTTCCTCAAGGACAGTAAACTTTGCCTTTACCCGTGGTGCAAAAGAGTTACCTGGAATGTGAGATCAAATCCCAGCAATAGCAGAAATACTGGCCCCATTTCCAAGATAGAGACAATTTTTCTTTGATGAAAGCAGTTATGTTTATTCAGTTCCATACTGAACATTTAAAAAAAAAAAGCAGTGTAGAATTTTGTATAGCTATTCAGGCATCTTTCCTTTACCCCCAAAGTGCTTCTCTGAGCACTACATTGTTTATTTTTTGTATGATGTTTACTGTAAAAATGATGTACAGGGGGTTACAGTTATATGAACAAAATAATGAATACATTTCTTATTGAGCATTCTTGCCCCTTCCTTTGTTTTCCCCCTACTATCCCTTCCCTCCCATCTCCACAACTACCTCCCCCTGCCAAGATCAGTGACTTAATTTTTTAATTTTGGCTTGGCACGGGGTTTGAACTAAAGTAGTGGCGACTCTGCACCTTCTCTCACATTGGTATGGATTTACCAAGACCCTGAGTTCAAATGCCAGGATAGGAAACAAAACTAGCAGAAATTCCAAATAAGGGAGCTTTATTTTTTAATTTAGTTAAATAAATAAATTATTTATTTATTTGTTTGTTCTTTTTTTTTTTGCCAACCACGGGTCTTGAACTGAGATCATGGCAATACTGCCTAAGCTTTGATATCCCTAGGCTGGGCTGCAGCCTCTGGACCCATAGCAAATCCTGGGATCCCAAGCCAAGAGGGCTTGCAGGAAGAAAAAAAAGTGGAACAGCACCAAAAGTAGTGAGCTGCAGAGGGTTGGGAGGTTTATAATTTTTTTCTTTGCAGGGTGATCCTACTGGTTCTGAATGACACAGCTGCAAAGTGGACCTGACCTGCCATTGCTGAAGGCTGGCAGGCTATCAAGGAAGCCATAGGCCCACCTGTCAATATAGGCCCCAGGTTCAAATCCCTGTCCTGACACCTACCAGTGGTGGAGATCTCAAGAAACTCGTTCCTATGCATAGGATACTGATTGAAAGAATAGTTCGTGTATTGGTTTAGTCTAAAATTGGATGCAAGAATCCTAGGATGCTGATTGATCTTAATTAATAGTTTATTAAGCATGAAAAGCATAATATTGCTTCAATGGAAGTATAATAAATACCTAAGAGTTGGTAGGAAAGTAGTAGATGTCATTTAATAATTCACAGTCCGCTCTGGCACTTTTTACCATGTATCACTGTTTTGGTCAAACCTGGGGCTCATTCTCAGCACCTGGGAACCACCTGGCTAGAGGCTGCCAGGTTTACACTCACCCATTCATGAATTTGGCCTGCTAGGCCCTGAGTTCATATCCTAGCACTGTGAAAATTTAATCTTGAATTAAGAAGCCGACTGTGAAACGTTTTCCTTTTCTGGGAGAGCCCTGCGTTTCAGGCATGATGGAGAACACATCTAAAAATCTAGATGTTATGTGATAGGATATAAATAATATAATAAATGGTATAGGTGTCATCAGAGTCAATAAAATAAATGGCAAATAAATGAATAAAACAAGAAATAAAATGAATAATCACACAAAACACGGTATGGACTGAACATCTATATGGAAGTATAAATCCTACCACACTAAACATGATATGGACTGAACATCTGTATGGAAGTATAAGTGCTATCTTTAAAATGTATATAAGGAGTATGTTTTCCAGGCCTGAGGCTTGAATTCAGCCACCATACTAAGATGGTATGGAGGGAGATCCCAATATATTAGTTTATGGACCTAGGAAGAGTTATGGAATGCGATTGATGTCATCATTGAATCAGTAGATCATACGTGATGGGAGTAGGAAATGATAGGCAAGAATCATGGGGTATTGCTTATTTGCAATGAAGATTTGATGAAGCATGACAATAATCATCAGTTGTGAAACGGAAGCATCAGGAAAGATCCAAGAATCGGTATTCACACAGTAGATTCAATTCCATCACAGGTGGCCATCTCTCCTACTCTCTCTATATATGTACTTATTTGCATACTACCTTCAGCTTATGAATGGATGACTGCTGTGCACCCTCACCCTACCCCCACCTGGGTGCTCAATCTCAGAGAACAGCCTAGCTCCTTAGTGGCTCACAGGCTGGTGTGCTCACATGGACCCATTCACCTCTTGGGCCTGCTAGGCCCTAAGTTCAGACCCCAGCACTGCCAAAAGAATCATCCTGATGTCAGAAGCCAATCGTTGCACCTGTTTTCCTTTCCTGTGCAATTCCTGGGTCTCAGCTAGGATGGAGAATGTATGGGTTACCCTGTGGCCATGGGAACTGGTAGTCATCCATGTCAGCACAGTTATACCTGTCATCATGTACTCAAGAAAATACACACTACATCCATGAATAGCATACAAAATAGAGGGAATAACTACACTAACTGATTGATGCAGTCCACACACAGATGTGAATATACATCTCATGTTTCAATGATGGATTGATGTCTATTGTGGTCTCCCTGGGGCTTGATCTCAGTTCTGGGAACAGCCCAGCTCCTTCATGGCTCACAGGCTGGAGTGTGCACGTGGACCCATTGGCCATTTGGGCCTCCTAGGCCCCAAGTTCAAATCCCAGCACTGCCAAAAATTCACCCTGATGTGAGAAGCCAGTCTTTGCAGCTTTTTTTTCTGTGCTGTGCATGTTCTGGGTCTCAGCTAGGATGGAGAATGCATAGGCAACTCTCTACTTATGTGAATAGATTGTCATCCAGGTCAACACAGTTATATTTGTCATTCTATACTCAAGAAAATACACACCACATCAATGAATAAGGCAAAATAATGAGAATGACCACATAGAACGCAAGGTACTGCCCACCCATGTATGGAAATAGAGGTCCTCTGTTTAAATTGGGAATTTATGACTCTATTGGCCCCCACTCTGGGGGGGATCGATCTCAGGTCCTGGAAACGGCCAAGCTCCTTAATGGCTCACAGGGTGGTGTGCTCACCATGTCCCATTCACCAATTGGGCCTGCTAAGACATGAGTTCAAATCCCAGCACTGCCAAAAGCTTCACCCTGATGTGAGAAGCCAATTGATCCATCTGTTTTCCTGTCGTGTTAAAGTCCTGGGTCTCAGCGCAGATGGAGAATACTATATAGGCAACTCTATAGCCATGGGAATAGGTTGACATCCATGTCAGCACAATTATATCTGTCAGCATATTCAATAAAACATACAATACATCGATGAATAAGACATAAAATAAAAAGAATAACTACACTGAATGCAAGTTACATAACATACCTGTAGGTAAAGAGTGATCCTATTTTTTAAAAAGGTGGGCTTGTTATTTTGTCCAGTGCTGGGGCTTCAAATCAGGCCCTGGACCTGGCCTGACATTCTAGTCTTCAAGGATGGTGAGCTTCCCCTTCCATCACAGTTCAACAGAGCTACCCAGACCTGAATTCACATCCCAGCAGACAAAAGTTTCATCCTGATGTCAGAAGCCAGTCGTTGCAAATGTTTTCCTCTCCTGTGAAAGTTCTGGTTCTCAACTAGGATGGAAAATGAATGCATAGGCAACCCTATAACTATGGGAACAGGTTGTAATCCATGTCAGCACAGTTTTACCTGTCACCAATAAAATACACAATACCTCCATGAATTAGGAACAAAATAAGGAGAACAAGTGCACTGAATGCAAGATGCTGCCCACACATGTATGTAAATATAGATCCAATGTTTAAATTATGAATTTATGACTATTTGGCCCTCCCTGGCACTCGATGTCAGGTCCTGGGAATGGCCTATCTCCTTCATTGCTCACAGACCTGTGTCCTCACCTTGACCCTTTCCTCAATTGGGCCTGCTAGGCTCTGATTTGAAATCCCAACACAGTGAAAATATGAATCCTGATGTGAGAAGCCAATCGATTCACGTATTTTCCTGTCTTGCGAATGTCTTGTGTCTCAACTAGGATGGAGAAAGCATAAGAAACCCTATAGACATGGCAATAGGTTGTCATCCATGTAAACACTGTTATATCTGTTACCATACTCAGTAAATACACAATATCTCCATGGATAAGACACAAAATAAGAAGTACACCAAACACGAGATGCTGTCCACACATATATGTAAATATAGATCCTATGTTTAAACAATGAATTTATAACTATTGTGGCCCACCATGGGGATCAATGTCATATCCTGGGAATGGCCTTCCTCCTTAGTTGCTCACAGGATGGTGTGTTCACATTGACCTGTTTGCCAATTAGTCCTGCTAGGCAATGAGTTCAGATTCTAGCACTACCAACAATTGGATCATGGAGTAAGAAGCTGAGTGTGAAACTTGTTTTCCTTTTCTCTGAGAGTCCTGGGTGTCAGGCATGATGGAGAACACTTCTACAAATCTAGATGCTATGTGATAGGATGTCATTAATATAATAAATGGAATGGGTGTCATCATAGTAAAATCAATGGTAAATAAATGAATACAACAATAAATACAAGGATCAACCACACCAAACTTGTATGGACTGAACATCTATAGGTAAGTACAAAGCCTATCTTTATATAAATAGTATGTTTTCAAAGGCTGGGCTTGAATTCAGGCCTAGTGAACAGGCCTGAAATTCTTACCTTCAAGTACAGTGAGTTTCCCCTTCATCCACTGCAGATTTACCCAGACCCTGAGTTCAAATCCAAAACCTGGCAGAATAAATGGTGGAAATTGCAATCCAGGGAGCTAATTTTATTTTATTTTATTTTTTCCCAGAGTGGGGCTTGAACTCAGCTTCGATCACCCTAGGCTGAGGTGCAGCCACTGGACCCACAGCTGATCCTGGGATCCTAGATCCCTAGGCCTTGAAGGGAAAAAAAAAATTACAGGAAAAATGTGGAGATGGTCTTTTTATGTTTTCTTCCTTTGTGAGGTGACCCTCCTGGGTCCGAATGACATTGTTGCAAAGAGTATTTTACCTTGTATTGCTGAAGGCTGGTGGACTATCGGGGAAACCATAGGACCACGTGGCAACATAGGCCCTGATTTCAAATCCCAGTCCTGACACCTACCAATGGCATGAGATACTAAGAGACTCGTTCCCATCCATAGGAATGTTATCAATGTCAGGTTGAATGAGTTGATCGTGAATGATTCTCCTATAAAATTAGACAAGATGATTTGCGGAAGCTGATTGATTTTATTTAATATTTATGAAGCATTAAAAGAATACTATTACTTACAGGAACGCAATAATTTCAGGACACTGATTTTAATTAATAGTTTATTAAGGATGAAAACAATAACATTAATTACATGGAGGTATAATAAATACCCCAGAATTTGTAGGAATGTAGTCTATATAACTGAATAATGTATAGACATCTTTGGCACTATATAAACATATTTTTATTAGTGTACTGTCATCCGCATGTCAATCTGTTCATATTTTGTCAACCTCTGGGGCTTGATTTCAGGTCCTGGGAACTGCCTGTCAGCTCAATTTGCCCAAGGATGGAGTGTTGACACTCACCCATTCATGAATTTGGCCTTGTAGGCCATGAGTTCAGATGCCAGGACTCCCAAACAATTAATTGTGGAGTAAGAAGCTGATGGTGACACATTTTTTTTCCTTTTCTTTGAAAGTCCTGGGTGTCAAGTATAAAGTGGAATACATATGCAGACCTATAATCCTATGTAATCGATGTAATCAATGTTCTATGTGTCATAATAGTCAATAAAATAAACGGTCAATACAAGAAAAAGACAAAAAAAGAATAACTATACTAAGTGTAATATGGAGTGAACATATGTATATGAATATAAATCATATATTTAAAATGTACATGAATAGGATGTTTTTTAGTGCTGGGGATCCAATTCAGGACTAAAGAACAGACTTGAATTTCCTGACTTCAAGGAGGCAAGCTTCCCCTTCCCACACAGTGCAACAGAGTTACCCAGACAATGAGTTCAAATTCCAATCCTGGCAGATGTGAGGTCGAATTCTTAGGTATTTCATTCTGCCTCCATTTAATGAATGTGATTGTTTAAATGCTTAATGAAGTATTAACTAAAATCGATCAGTGTCCTAGGATATAATTGTGTATAATTTGATCCTAGAATCATTCAAGAACTACTCATTCAATCTTGACATTGATCACATTCCATGGGTAATCTTATGGATAAGAATGAGTTTCTTAGGTTCTCCTGCCATTTGAAGGTGGCAAGACCAGGATTCCTGCTGTGGGCTCCAGCTCCCACTACTTCAACCAGAGGATAGAGACCTCACAGGTCTGTGCCAGAACATCAGCAAGACCAATGATTAGGCAGGCACCAGTGGCTCTCAGCAGTCCTCCTTTATACTTACAAGTCTGTGATAAGAGGATCATGGTCAAAGTCACCCTAGGCAAGAAAGTCCATGAGACCCCTGTCCAACTTCAATGTCAACAAAGTCAGAAGTAGAGCTGTGTGGCTCCAGTGGTAGAGGGCTAGTCTTGAGCAAAAGCAGCTTACAGACTTTGCCTAGATCCTGAGTTTAAGGTCCAGGACTGACAACACACAGACATACACAGCAATCTAAAGCCAGTCACCCTCTTGTCCCCAACTGAATTGGACAGAGTTCCCTGGGAAAGGGGCTGGGGGAGCCATTGTCATCTTCACTCTACCCATTCTGCCTGCATCACAGGATTCCGGCCACACTCCCATTCTTTCATGGTTCTTTCTGACCAATGGGATATAAGGATGGTGGTCACACCCAAATTCCATGCTGCCTGATAGCACTGGGATTCCTCTGTTGGTTGACACCACTACCAACTCTTGAGGAAGGTAGTGGTGGCTGAGTGGTGATCAAGAGACTCAAGCCATAGGAGGAGAGACCTTGCTCAGCCCCGCCACGCACCTGCCCACACCCCGGTCCCCTTCAGCATTCTGTGTGGCACTGCATTTCAAACCGAGCACTGCTTGCTTGGACCCATGGCACCTCTTGGAGTCCTCAAGTGAAGGCATGCCACAGGCAGGCTTGTGGCCCCAACCTGGTCCAGGTCCCCCTGTCTCTGCTCCAGGCCTGAGTATTTGCCATGCTACTGCCTTCACTGCTCGAACCCACCCAGAGCTGCCTCCAACAGCTTCTCCCAGCAGCACATGTGAGTGGCCTCCTCCTGGGCCCATCCCCTGTGACCCCCACACCACACGTTTCCCCCCCCCCCCGACTGGACCTCCGGCTCCCCCATGTCCTAGACTCTGGCCAGGGCTCTGCCACAAATGTGCCCCAGGGGTGGGGGTGGGAGTGGGTGTTGAGCAGGGTATCCCACCCCATCCCTAGCTGCCAGTGTCCCAGGAAACAGGGAGATGTAGGGATTGTTGAGGAGGGGGCACCACAGAGCCCCTGGCCTGGAGCAGTGGGAGCCACACAGCCATGCATCTGCACACTTCCTCTTCCTGGTGGGAACCTGGTGGCTTTAGTCAGAAGTGGGGAGCAGCACCTCCACATCTGCCTTCTTGGGTCTTTCCCTTTTATCTGGGGGTTGGGAGTGTTGTATGCAGAAGATAGGTCTCTCTTGCTATGTGAGCGCTTGTCCTCTGTGCTAGGTCACAATTTCACCTGAAGAGAGGGTCCCAGAAGAGCCCATTAGGGAAGTGAGAGTGTTGGGGGTCAGAGCAGAATGTGAATATCTGGGAGAAACACCCCCCCAAACACACATACACATATACCCAGCCTGTCCCCTCCCCCAACTGTCAACAGTTCTGACAGAGTGATCACATTTCCCAGCTCTGCCAGTTTCTGCTGGTGTTCCCAGTCCATCTGGTCTCCTTGTCCTTCCCACGAATCTACCATGTGGCCCAGAAGCATGTATGCTGGAAGTAGTGAGTAAAGTCCATGTATGTAGCCTATAGGACCCCATCCATTTCCCCAATACTGCTCCCACCTGGGGTCAGACACCCCTCTGGGGTCACCATGAGCCCCTGATTATTTCCTCTCCTGGCTCTGAGGAGCCACTTGCCTTGGGACTCCTTCACCCAGCGTCCTGGCCTAGGGTTTTGGTGAATGGTGAGTCAAGGATCTGGCCCTAGAGAAAGGGATAGGCAGGGTGGCGCTGCATCATTAGCGTGGTGCTCCCCTTGGGTGGGAGCTCTTGATTCCTCCAAGGGAAACCCCGTGCTCTAGCTTGTACATTGTCCCAGATGAGGAACCAACAAACTCTGGAGAGGCACTGCTATGAATCTGTGTGTGTGTGTGTGTGTGTGTGTGTGTGTGTGTGTGTGTGCTGCATCATTAGAGTGTTTCTCCACTTGGGTGGGAGCCCCTGATTCCTCTAAGGGAACCCTTGTGCTCCAGCTTGTACATTGTCCCACATGAGGAACCAACAAACTCTGGAGAGGCACTGCCCTGAGACTGTGTGTGTGTGTGTGTGTGTGTGTGTGTGTGTGTGTGTGTGTCTGTGTCTGTGTCTGTGTCTGTGTCTGTGTCTGTGTCTGTGTCTGTGCATGAGAGAGAGAGAAAGAGAGAGAGAGATATCATCTTCCTCCTTGTATAATCTGACTGTGCTCAGGTGAGTGATCATTTGGAAAACTGCAGGTGCTGCATGGAGGAGTCTTCTGTCACTGGTCTGGATTTGTGTGTGTGTGTGTGTGTGTGTGTGTGTGTGTGTGTGTGTGTGTAGAAGTGGGTTTAATAAGAGGCTGGGTCCTCTGGTAACTTCTGCCTGCTACATTTGGGGGATGCATGGGATTTGTGGCTGAGGTCTGGGGGCCTGGAAGTGTGAGACGCTCGAAGGGGACTCAGCAACACTAAATTATAAGACCAAGGGAACTTTGTGCCTTGGAGCTGTCTACTCCTTTGGGCCTGGTTGGTGGCAGCTGGAGCTTGGGAGGACCTGAGTATGGGGCCTACAGGGGTTGGCTTCCCAGGCAGACAGAGAGCATGGCCAGCACTTAGTAAGGATCTGAGCCCTGCTGGTATGGAGTGCACCAGCATAAGTCAGACTCTGGGTTTTCTCATCATGACTTCTGATGGGTGAGGCCAAACCTATTTTAAATCTTTTGCTGTGATCTTCATATCTCAGCCTCCTGAGTAGCTAAGATTGTACAAATGAGCCTCTGCCACTGGGACTCTCGTTCTTTTTGGTGTATTAGGGTTTGAACTGAAGGCCTTAGGCTTGCCAGTCAGGTCTTCTACCACGGTATCCAAGCCTTTCTGTCTTGGGCATTTCAGAGATAGAGACTCACTCAATATGTGCTCAGGCTGGGCTGGATCGTGGTCCTCCTATCTATGACAGATGTGTTCCACTAGGCCCGGTCCTCCTTAGTTGAGATGGTAGACATATAGCACCATGCTCAGTCATCGGTTTAGATGATTGTCCCAAACTTAGTTTACAGTAGCCGTAAAGCTCTGGGTTGGTCCTCCACCATTGTACCTCAGTCTCCTCCTGGGTCAGTTGTGAGGAAACAAGGGATCAATAAAGGGGGATCTCTGGAGCAGGGCCAGGCACAGAGGGAGCGGATGTCAGATAAGGTTCTTGGCAATTCTGTGAGCATACGACAGTAAGATAACTGGGAAAGGGCTCAGATGGGGCCTGTTATTAGTGGTGTGACATGTTCGGGATTATGAAACAAAATATGATTCTCTTTCATCATTATCCTATTCCCATGAGGAAGGAAATCCTTCACTGTGTTCAGTTTTGTAGCTGGGGAAAATGAGGCACGGAGAAGCCAGGTGACCAACTCATGACCTCCAGTTGACAGAAAGCTCAGCCTGACTTCTTTGCCATGGTTCCTACGAGAATGTGTGGTATTCAATACACTTCTTGTGGTGGGAAGTCCACTTCTTGTCAGTCGTGGGACTTGAACTCTGGGCATGGGTGCTGTCCTCGAGCTCTTCAGCTCAAGACTAGCACTCTACCACTTGAGCCACAGTAACACTTCCAGTTTTCTGGTGGTTCTTTGGAGATAAGAGTCTCATGGATGTTCCTGCCTGGGCTGGCTATGAACCATGTTCATCATACCTCACACACTTACTTAGGATTATAGTCCTGAGCCACCGGCACCCGGTTTAATTGTAATTCCGACTTCTTTTCTCTCTCTCTTTCTCTGACAGGAACTGGTTGAATGGGTGCTGAAGAGGTGGCCCAGTGTCCCTATGTGGCTGGAACCCAAGGTGGCCCTCTCATTTTGGAGGTGGGCTGTGGGTCAGAAACTGTATCAGTCAGCCTGTTGAACCAGCCCTATGAGGTAAGCCCCTCTGTGCCCTGGCTAGACTGTGACAGTTGTTCATTGTCCATCCATTCTTATTGGACTTAATATTGTTTTCTACGTCCTTTTCTAGCAACTGGCCAAAATTATGATACATAGTTATGGAATGAAAATATAATACCATATTAAGAAAGTCATTTAGAGCTCTGGGAATGTGGCTTCATGGTACGGTGATTGCCTACCATGCATGAAAACCTGAGTTCAATTCCTCAGTACCACATAAACAGAAAAAGAAACACTGGGATTGGTGCTGTGCCTCAAGTGGTAGAGTGCTAGCCATGAGAGAAAGAGAAAGCTCAGGAATAATTCCCTAGCCCTGCGTTTAAGCCCAGGGACTATAGGACTGGCAAAAAAAACAAACCAAAAAACATAAAAAAAATTTAGTTAGTAAATGCAAAATAAATAATCCATACTTGGAATATATATTGCTCCTTCCATACTAATAGCTGACAATACTCCCTAACTCATGTGCTTTACCTATATTAGGATACTGTGTTGAAAAAAAAAGTTTTGTTCATTAGGTCACAACAATTAATGCTAGGAATGTGCTTAGATGTCAGGTGAAGATTAATTCTGGAAATTCGAAGATTCCAGGCTTTTGAGGGGGTCACTGCTAATCACAATGAGAAGGATAGTCTAAATGAGATTTGGAAATCTTTTTGGTCAGTCATGGCATCAAAAAGGCAGAGGCAAATTATCAGTTGGGACAAGAGAAGGAATAACTCTAGAAGAAAGGAACAAATGATAGTAACTAGTGCATACCAGAAACCATTCTAGGGAACCATTTTTGGTTATTGAAGAACTAGTTATCAACCAGGCTTATTCTTCATTGCCTTTAGCATTCTAAATCTCTTAGGCTAGTTCTTAATCTCTGTGTGATAAATGTATCTCCTCCTATGTTGTTTTTCCATACCTGATCCCTTTTGGTTTCTAAAAATCTCAGTCTCTCCTAATACTAAATACACCTACACAGATGGAAAGGGGTTGCTAATGTAAGGGTCGCATAGCTCATGAGTCATTAAAGTAACAAAGTGGAATAGGAGGACTTATTTATTGCTACCTCAAATTTTCTGAAAAGTTGCCATGTCATCATTTGATTCAAATTTCCATTATTTGTCTACATAGTGTCATTAAGTGCACTAAGTGGAAATATGAGCTGTATATTGGTGGGTTAAGTCTGTAATCTTAGTTAATCAGGAGGTTGAGACCACAGGATTGCAGTTCAAAGCCAGCCTGCTCTGGAAAGTCCATAAGAATCTTATTTTCAATTAACCACCAGAACCCCAGAAGTGGTGTCATAGCTAAAGTGGTAGAGCACTGAGCTTGAACTGAATAGCTGAAAGACAGCACCCAGGATCAGAGTTCAAGCCCCACGACCAACAAAAAGTGCAAATATGACTTTAAGTTTCCCCAAAAAGGAAGGACAAGGTCAATAGTAATCTTGCAAAGCAGAAAAAAATAATACCAAAATGATTCAGTGCACTTACTTTTGCTGAGTTATTTAAGTTATGGCTTCTTGGTTGGACATATTGTCTTCTTTTAAAAATTGTAAAATATTAGCTTTATAATAAACTTCATTTAGTATTTCTTGGTTCAAAACAGAAGTCTTGATGCAGTTGATGTCACTTGGCGTTTTTCTTTTGCCAGTCATGGTGCCTGAACTCTGGGCCCGGGCAATGTCCCTAAGCTCTTCAGCTCAAGGCTAGTGCTCTACCACTTGAGACACAGCACCACATCCAGATTTTTCTGCTCTTGTGGTGATGAGGAATTGAACCCAGGGCCTCATGCATTCAAGGCAAGCACTCTACTCCTCAGTCACATTCTCAGCCCATCACTTGGCTTTCTTTCTATCTCAGTTCAAAGCAAACCCAGGCAGGAGAGTCTGTCAAACTCTCATCTATAATTAACCACCAAAAACTCCAGAAGTGGAGGTTTGGCTCAAGCAGTAAAGTACTAGCTTTGGGGGCAGGTGAGCAGGAAAGACATCTATTCAGGGACATGGTCCAGTCTCTGGGAGCAAGCCCCAGAACCAGCACAAACTAAACAAGCAAGCAAACAAAAAACCCAAGGTATTTCTTTGGGACCCTCCTTAAAGGAGTACTGGTCTGAGAAGGGACTGCTTTTGCTGATTAAACTCACTGGATCCTGATTTTTTGGAATTCTTATTGCTATGGAGAACTCAGGACCAGACTAAAGGAATGGATAACTACATCCTGCAACAAGAGACTCATCTCAGGAGTGAAATGTCCATCTCTAAAGCACTTTAAAATCTCCATGCCTTTTTTTCTTTGCAGTAGAATACTTTTAAAACAACGTTATTTTCTTTTGTTCTATGCTGGACCTCAAATGGCACATTATTTCCTTTTGTAATACTCTCAACCAGAAGTTTACAAACAAGTTTTATATGAGTAAAAAGCACACTCGAAAAATCAGGGACAGAGTTTCCCTCAAGCCTTGGATCCTTTAACTGTACAGTAAAAAGGAAAGCACAAATTAACTTGAACTTTGTCATACCTCTACGTTCAATTCCTCTCCTGGGATCAGTTTCCACATCCAGTAATAGGTCCAGTAACAACTTATGGTGTTGCATGAGGTATAATGTTTACTGGCTTCATTGAAAAAGCACAAGGACACCTTTGGACATCATGTAGCAGTGTTTCAGAGACAACTTAGTAAAGAGAAAATATGAAATTTAAATTGCTTATAAATACATTATCCATGAGTACATTGAGTTCAAACTTCATAAATGCTCTGTAAATTAAGGCGAATTTTAAATGGGAAGAGGGTTCTCAGATCATTTTTTTTTGTGAGTGTATGTGCTGTGCATTATTTTCTAAGTGAACAAGAGTTAAAAGGAAGAGAAACAATAGCAATAATAGGAGAAGGAGAAGTTCTTTGTTTAAGGGTTCAATACAATATAGAAGGCTGTACAAATAAGACAACATTGAAACAATGAAGCCAAGTTCAGTATGTAGATTTACAGAAGTGATATAGAGAAAGCATTTCTCCTACGTGGAACATGAAGTATGAGGCCACTCCCTTTCTAAATCACACGTCCAATCGTGCAAATTTGTAAAAAGTAGAATAGAAGTATGATTCTGGTTCAATGCCAGTCAGATATAAGAGAATGGACTTAACTGGAAAAAAAGTCCATCCTGAAAAAGCAGGGATTATACTAGCAATGAACCTGGAGGCAAAGATCATATTTCTTTATATTTCCTATATATATATATATATATATATATATACATATATATATATATATGTGTGTAAATATATGTGTATATATACGTATATATATATACATATATGCATATATATATATATATGTATATATATATATATAGTTGTTGTTGTTGGTCGTGGCACTTGAACCCTGGGCGCTGTCCCTCTGCTATTCAGCTCCAGGCTAGTGCTCTACCACTTGAGCCACAGTGCCACTTCCAGTTTTCTTGTAGTTAATTAGAGAAAAGAGTCTCCGGGACTTTCCCACCCGGGCTGGCTTTGATCCTCAATACTCAGATCTCACTGCCACCTAGATTAAGATCACATTTCTAACAGTGTATATTCAGCATATGTAATGTGTATGTTCATCTATCTTTATATGAATTCTTGAGTTAAAAATCTGGGCTACAGGTTAGACTTAACACTCACAAAAATGTTTGTAGTTTAAAAGTTGATACTCCTGGAAAAATAAAACTTAAGGATGTAAAGGAGTCTGGGAAGTTCAGTTTGCACCCAGTCTGGGCAGAACAGTCTTTGAGACACTATCTATAATTAACCAGCCAAAGCTGAATTGGAAAAACATTTCAAGTCATGGAATACCACTCATGAGCAAGATTGTTGAATAAGAGCTTGAGGCTTTTGCATACATACACACAAACATACGCATACACACAGAGGCACTTTTATGTGCACACATGAATACACAAATGAAACAACTTTCAGAATATGTAGAAAACTTAGAAAGCAATAGAAAATATGTCCTGCGTAAAACTAGAATCAAGTGATAAATTTTAATATTAAAAAGTCCTCAAGTGAACTTTCTTCAAAAAAGTTTGAGACTATTACATAGGTAGGGACCAGAGTTAGTAAGAAAGTCAAGTAATCATTATTAAAGGGATCGGATCCATGGAGGAATGAATCAGAGACCCCTGCATGTGCATCAGAAAATGTTCATATCCTGTGTCAAATGTTAGAACATCTTTCAAAATTGTACATAAACAATCTGAATAGTCAATGGATAAGATCATCAGAGAAGTTCAGAATTGCTAGTGTGTTTCTAGATTAAATAAAACAACAAACTATGGCTGGGCAATATGATACAAGCCAGGAATTCTAGCACTCAGACTAAGACAGGAGATTAGAGAGTGGAATTACATAGTGATACCTTCCCTGGACCAGGTAGTATAATTTTGTCTCAATAAAACAAACCAAATTACAAGAAAGTAATACACAGTTGGAAGTTTGGGCTAATTTTGTCATTATGTTTTGAGAAGTCAAGTTTCCTATTGAAATGCAATTGATATATAATCCTCAGTTGTATTTTAAATCTCTCTTCATTAAAGAACATTATTAGATGCAAAATAACTTGTGATTCCCATCCAAAATTTGAAAAAGTAAGTAAGCGTCATTCTGTTGGATGCCAAAGAAAGGATGAAGGTTTACAAAACTTAAGCCCGGAGAAATAGCACAGTTCGTCTAATGTAGGAATTTGTGGACCTTGCAAAATTATAATTTAGATTCAAAATAAATAGTTTGTTTTTTTTTGTAATTCCATATTCTATTGGATATTACAAAATTCTTTTTAAATAGAGGTTTTAACTGACAAATTCACAAATGATTCTAGCATTCTGTTTGCCTAGAATATTCTTTCAAGAGAGTTATAATTAGAATTTAGTAAATAGATCATTCCAACAGTTCATGTATAAAATGATAATGTGAATAATCTAGACAGAGTTGCCAACAAATGGATGATATTAATTTATAAATTTAGAAAAAGCATTTTTTGAGGTTTTGGTATAACATGGTATGAAGAGAATAATTGTGTGACATCTTCTTTCATCTACTTATATGTTACACAGGAAGCAATTTCGTTAATTATATGTCTCTGTGTACAATGAGAAAAATGCTAGGTTTGGGTTCATTTTTATTTTACTTTTTGGAGGGGGGAGTCAGGTCCTGAGGCCTGAACTCTGGGCCTGGGCGCTGTCCCTCAGCTCTCCAGCTCAAGGCTAGCGCTCTACCACTTGAGCCACACGCCATTTCCGGCTTTATTTCTTTTTGCTTATGTGGTGCTGAGGAATCGAACCCAGGGCCTCATGTGCGCAAGGCAAGCGCTATACCACTGAGCCACCTTCCTAGCCCAATTTTTGTTTTTGTTTTATTGGTTTGACCTAGGGCTTGAACTCTGGGCCTTGACACTGTCTTTGAGCTCAAGGCTCCTGCCCTACCACTTCAACGTCAGTGCCACTTGTGTCTGGCTTTTTCTGAGAAGTTTATTGGAGATAAGAGTTTAAGGGACCTTCCTGCCTGGATGGGCTTTGAACCATAATCTTCTGATCTTAGTATCCTGAATATCTATGATAGTTAAAAAAGTATAAATGTAAATAATATTTGCAAGAGCTCTGATCTCAAGAATACCACTGGGGGAAAATTGATGCAACTGAGTTTATTGTGGTGTTCTTTGCAGAACAAGGAGGGCATCACAATACCAGAGGTGCAGTATTTTTTCACAGTAGAGATAAGTTATTCATGATGTAAAATAAGGAAATTTTAAGGTGCACCTTACAAGTTGGAAACTGTTGGGCTAGGATGACTTTATGGCATAAAGCTTGGGATTGCTAACTCTTGAAGAATTATTACAGATGCTTCATAGTTTTATCCTCTACAAGAATGTGGCTATTTTTCTGTTGACTTCTCAATGTGTAACACACCATTGGAAACTGCATCTATTGCAGAATTACATAACATGAAAACAAGTACTGTTTTGAATCTTTCAGGTATGGAATGTTCAGAATTTGAAAATGAGTAGTTATTAGTCATAGGAATTTTGAAGAACACATATATTCTTTCCTAACAACTTATTTAATTTTAAAAGTTATGGGTTTCCATAGAATTAAACTGTTTTCCGTTTTATGTGTATGAAAGTACTAAATTTATTTTTTTCCAAAATATGCAAGTATATTGTGAAGTATATTGTCTAGTTGGATAACATTCAAGCTGACGACCTTCTGATAAAGAAAGGGTAATTAAATCATATTAGATGCCAAATAGTATTGATTTTTAAAATTTTACTATATAAAGAATAATATTAACCATACCAATACAGTGAAATTTTATTTTATGCAGCTTATTTTTTTAAATTTAATTTTATTGTCAAAGTGATGTACAGTCGGGTTACAGTAATTGTAAGGTAGTGAATACATAACTTTTCAAACTTGTTACCCCCTCCCTCACTTTTCTCACAGTTTTCCTTCACCTACGTACCCCTCACAAGTTGTAATGTATATTTACTACATATTGTCTTGTGAGTATTGTTAATGCATTGGTTTGGCCTTTGTCATTTGTGTCACCATTGTGATGTTCCTCTTCCCTTCCCTAATTAAGGTAAATGTATACACAATACACAGGGTACCAAAATCAAATACAGCAAGGGATAAACCAAAGGGGAAAAACCAAAGAAAATAGAAATCACATAATACATAAAAAGCAACAACCGCAAATAATAATCTCTGATTCCATATCTTGGAGTTCATTTTGTTCAACATCAGCTTATGTGGTCATATATATGCATAACAAAGCCACTGGAAAATAATAATTGTATAAATATATCGTGAAAACAACATGTTAACTGTTTTTCATGGTAAGGGGGTATTAGGATTGGTGAATTCGCAGTTTTGATAAAGGAATTTCAAAAGAGTTTTAAAAATATGACACGTAAATTTTAATTGTTCAAACTTTTAAACAACGTAGCCTATTAAGAAAATTTAAAATTGCCTGGGAAAATAGGCTTTCATGCAAAGAAATCCATGGAGATTTAGTGGAGAGGGAGCAATATGAGTGAAGATGACTCATTTTCACACTAAACAAACAAACCTCAGAAACCTTGCTGTAAATCCTGTAGCTTTCCTTGAAAACTGTCCTTACCCAGGAAATATTCTCTCACTGTGTGAAACAAGGTTATAGTGCAATTTAATTCAAATTTCTTTACAAAAAGACATCAAAATTTGTGAATTGACCTTTAATTACCAAACAGTAATTCTCTGAAAAAGATAATTTGGGTCAAAATACTTAGGGAGAAAGTGCCCTCCACAATGAAAAAAGGTATTGGGTTTACGCTTTTGGTTTGTAATACTTTCCACAATGTCTTTGCCCGTGAAGCACTGAAACACAGAAAAAAATCTGATTGGATACTTCCAACCAGTGATTTCACATTTCTAATTGGCTCACAAATATAAATCCTTATTAAAATGAGATAGTGAAGACTTCTCTTTTTACATAAGACAAAAAGTTTTTGGTTCAGAAAAGATTAAGCACATGGAAAAAGTAAGAAAACAGTGTTCTTAGAAGCACTAGCTAAGAAAATTGGCTTCAGCAGTGGAGGGAGGCCAAAACTTTTTGATATAAATTGTAATATTTTTGCTACCTAAAGTGATTTTACAGAGCCGATTTGGCTCACTAAAATGCAGAACGGATTGAGTGAAGACATGAAAATAAATCTCACATCCAAAGAGGCAACTTAAAAGAGTTTTAAAGGAGAAACCATGAAGATGTAGCAGTGGGGGAGGCCTTAGAATCCTTCAGCTTCACTAGACTTGGAGCCAAGAAGCTGTGATTAATTGGAAATCAGGCAAGAGCTAAAAGGAGGACATAGAAGTAGGACATAGAAGCATTGTCCTTTGTAACAGGCACTGCCATCCAAGGTATGGGTGATTGAACTTTATTCTCTGCCATACATCTTGTTGATCAAATGCAAGACTAAGAGAAAAATAATCTATTGAAATAATTTTGCAAAGAATAATTTCACTGTTCCTGATATGGTATCTAAGGACACTCTTAAGTGACAAGATAAAAGTGGAGTATTCTGCGGTTTCCTCTAAGCATCTTGTTAGCAAAACATATCTTTGAGGTTAGAAGTGATTGAACCAAAAAGTGGTGGAGTACTTATGTTTGTGGGCACTTTAGACACAAGAAGACTTTCTTTTTCTTTCTTTTTTTTTTTTTTTTTTGGGTCCAGTCGTGGGACCTGAATTCTGGGCTTAGGCGCTGTCCCTCAGCTCTTCAGCTCAAGGCTCGCGCTCTACCACTTGAGCCACAACGCCACTTCCGGTTTTTTTCTTTTTGCTTATGTGGTGCTGAGGAATCAAACTCATGGCCTCAAGCATGCAAGGCAAGCGCTCCACCACTGAGCCACCTTCCCAGCCCAACACAAGAAGACTTTCAAGGTAAAAGAAAAACGGATATCCAAATATTTGTGATCACAGTTTCTTGGACTGGTTTTTTTGGAGACAAAGTTTTACATTACATTTTGTCCTGATTATCATCAATGTTGGGTTTTTATGGCAACCAAATGCAGGGGTGAAGTTTAATGGACTCCCGTGAACAAGTAAACAGCATGATAAAAGAAATGGCAAATAATATTTAGTGAATTACTTTCACCAACTACTTTTCCAGAACAAAGAAGGAAATATATAACTCAAAATCAATTGATTTAAAAGTATGAAGAAAGAGTAGTGAAGAGAGATGAAAGAAAACATAGAGAATTGTTTTCTCTCCAGCAGAGTAATGGGTTCTTGATCTTTTCTATTGCATTCTATCTTCACAAGCTATCAAGTGTGGCTCACGACTGCACTATCCAGTTCAGACAGAGAGAACTCACAGAAGGAAGATAACATTTGCAGCAGATAAAGTTGATTTATAACCTGAGGCAATCTATTTCTCTTCTAATTTCTCCCCTACTCCAAACTGCCCTCTTTGAATAATTTTGTTTGCTTGTCCCAAGACTTCCCTTCATTAACTGCTTAAAATTTTGAGAGGTCATATTCATACTCTCTAGAGATTGCTGTTTGGTTGTAATTTTTGTGTGATTTTTCACTGAATTTCAAAAGGTTGTGCAAGTGTGTTACAGTTAAATATGTCCATCTAATTGTCCAATGCTCCTGGATGAGATTCACTCCTATCATTGTCAACCAACTCCTTCTCCAAAATTTATTTCAGATTTACCACTTCCTTTATCACATGTGTACATTGATATTCTAGCTGTACTTGCCCCTTGTTCCATTTTTCATTCATTCTATGTATTTACTATTATTCCTCTCTGGCTTCAACTTCCTGATAATCATTCTGTTAAACTGTCTGTTAATAGTTTAAAAGGTTTATATACATTCCATGGAGTTTCAATCCTGCATATACTTGAACTTATGTCATCTTATATTTCCATAATTCATTCATCTGCTATAAGAATTCATAAGACTGGAGACGTGAAGCACCTAGACATGATTTAATTCTCATCCATTTGGAAGATTAATCTTTAGTCAACAAGAAAGTTTAAAAATGGTTTAGAATGTATTCCAAACTACCAATTTTATAAATGGCTTTGTACAATGGTGTGTGATTATTTTGTTATACATGGGATAATATTTTCTACTACATTTAAGTTTTGGAAAAAAGAAAATTAAAATTTAATAATATAGAGGAATATGATAGAAATAAAAGACAGATTTTATGTTTGTCACATCTCTGATGAGTACCCATATTCAAGACTTACTATGTTAGACAGATAGGGAAAACATAAAATAACATATGATAAGGCAACTATTTGGGACTTTTTAAAATGTACCTTATTAAATAATGAAATTTATTAGGTAACGTTTGGGTTTGAAATATGGGAGGCTGAGATATTTAACAAATTTTGAAAGGCACCTAATGAATAACACAAACGGTGGGTGGTACTATTTCTACAGTTTAATGAATGGTTGAACCTGATTGGCATTAGTGCTGGGTAAGTAAATCAACTCTACTGTAACTCTATTGTAACTCTATTGCCACTAAGTATCATCTATTTGTCAAATGTTATTTTGGTGAATGTGATTTTTTTTGGTAGGTCGTGGGGCTTGAACTCTGGGCTTGGGCACTGTCCCTGTGCTGTTCAGCTCAAGGGGAGCACTCTACCACTTGAGCCACAGTGCCACTTCTGATATTTGAGTGGTTTATTGGAGATAAGAGTCTAATCGACTTTCCTGCCCGGGCTGGCTTTGAACCGTGATCCTCAGATCTCAGCCTCCTGAGTATTTAGGATTACATGCATGAGCCACTAGCACCTGGTTTGCGAATTTGATGTTTCAAAGTTTATTTGAAAAAGAATACACTTTCAGGAGATTAAATATTTTGAGAATGACAACATTTTTATACCACAGAACCAAGTTTTACTGAAGTACCTGTGTATTTTTTTATTGTGAAAATACTGTACACAGGGGTTACAATTACATGGACAAGATAATGAGTGCATTTCTTATCAAGCATTGTAGCCTCCTCCTTTGTTTCCCCTTCCCATCCCTTCGCATCCTCCCCCTGCTCCCCCGACCCGATCCTCCCCACCACCACCCCCCCGGACCAAAGTTGTAAAGTTTGTTTTTGACATGGCAACTTGTACATCTCACAGTGTTATTCAGCAATAAGGATCTTCTCAATTAATGGTTTTTTTGTGAATTACATTTGACCTCTAAGTCAAGTTTTCCTGGCCTTTATAGACCAATTGTGGATCTATCCTTCCAGGAGCTATTTTTCTGGCCCACTTATGCTGGACTGAAATTGTTCATTAATCATTAGGGGAGGGGTATTAAAAATAATCTTGTGACACTTTGTGATCTTGTTCACTCATATGGGCTGGTCATTTGTAAATTGAAAGTTTGAATTGCAGTACTTTCTCTTAGATTTTGTGATCTCATCCTTCATTTTAAGTTGACTTGCATTTCACTATTGCTTACTGCTAATTCCTGCTTCTCAAGGAATTGAGGCCCTGAAATATTATAGGAAATGAGAAATTGACATGGATCTTCAATTACTTTCTATTGGCAGGTTGCCTGGGTCTAGTAGAGAAGTCTTGACCCTGTTATCTGATGATGTGGGTAACTGGGACATGGGATCCTAGAACCCATACATTTTGCAGAAGATAAATATCTTGCATACATGATATCAGAAAAATTTGCGTATAATCAATAGGTATGCTTCAGAAATATGGAGAAAAACAGTTTGGAACCAGCGAGTTAAAACAATAAACAGAGCAGCAGAGTAAAATCCTTTATAGTTTAGAGGAAAACAACATTTTGTTTTACCATGTGAATTCAGAAGAACAAGAACATTTAGAAGGTATCACAAGTTTATAGTGAAGACATTACATTGATACTTTTTATATTCTCGTATGTACTCTAAACCTAATTATTTATATTCCAATTCTCTTTATTGGAATAAATAATTATCAATTTATTTGTCAAATTATCAATTTATTTTACTAAGGTTCACTGTGTGAAATATGAAATCAGCACATATAAATATAAAATATCTAACTATATATAATATAATAAAAAGGGCACATGTTTTGCATTGTTCTGTTGTGGTTAGGGTATCAAAGACAACTCTGTTTTAAAGTATTATTGCATTATCTGTACCTCAGTGTTAGGTAGAGTTAGACCTAAAGCTTTAGCATTTGTAGAGGCAAGAGGAAACACTGTGATTAAAACATTACCAATTTAAGGCCTAATAATGAGGAGAAACATGGACTTCTCCTGGAGCTATGGAAATATTTGGTGATAGAAAGTCAGTAGTGTAAGTTCCTGCCTGGTTGGAAGGTAGACAGGCCAGACATCAGGAAATCATACATATGAAGAATTTTTTCACCTTGGCGTTAACCTACTTTTGAAATGGTAGGTATAATAAACACTTAAATTTTGATAATATACCTTCTAGTCTGAACAGTTCTGTCCGAAATGTTCATCTCTCTATGATTCCTTGTAACTAAGATTAGTTTTGTTCCAGTAAGACAATCTATGCTGTCAGGGTAGGATATTCTGGTTCGTCTGTTCCTACATGGAAGAAGGATAAAGGGTCAGGTAGACATTTGTGCCAGTAAGACCTCATTTGGGAAAATTTAAGCTGGAGAAGTTTAGAAGTAGCTCTTAAGCAAGGCTTACTTTGAAACTATTAGCTCCACAAAGCTAACTCAGTTACATAAATAAGTACTTGAAAAAGCCATCACCTTAGGACCTAGCTATAAGTGCTTCAAAGTATGATCAAATCTAAAATGAAAAAGCCTTAAAATTGTCATTGACAAAAAAACACAAATGTGAGCAATTGACTGAACAATATAATTTTTTTCCACTATACACATTATTTTAGGGAAATAAGATCAATAGTATTGTTAGGAACAATAAGGTTTCCTTGCTACAAATAGGCACCCAAGGATATAAGCCTGTATAAAGATTGCATCATTAATTACTTAAATTTAGAGGATACTACCTGCTTTAGTAGTACGTATACCCAAATTACAACAATACAGAGATTAACATGACACTTGCACAAGGATAATATGGAAATATGGGAAGTATTCCATATTTTTCGTTCTTCAGTTGCAGAAATGAAAAACAGTTATTAAGAAGTTGATTGCAAAATTACAAGCGTAACAATATATGCAAGTGTTAGAATTAAACATTAGTTTGACATCAGCGTATTAAATCTTCACCTTAGAAAGGCCTTTACATAGAATAACCTTTACAAAACTTTTGAAATTAGTTAACATTGTCATTTTATCCCAAAGAAACATACTACTATAAGAACCTAGAAAAAGGGACTGGGAAGGTGGCTCAGTGGTAGAGAGCTTGCCTTGCATGCTTGAGGCCCTGTGTTCGATTCCTTAGCACAACATAAGCAAAAAAAAGCCAGAAGTGGCGCTGTGGCTCAAGTGGTAGAGTGCTAGCCTTGAGCTGAAGAGCTGAGGTACAGCATCCAGGCCCAGAGTTCAGGCCCACGACTGGACCAAAAAACAAAAACAAGAACCTAGAAAAAAGTAATCTTAAATTTTCTATATGGAATGCAATCTGAAAGGACACATTTATTAATAAATATATATATTATAAAACAATGTTGAATTCAAAGTATATCTAGGAAAGAATGAAATAGATTATGGATATTATGCAAACACAGAATATAGAATATTTTAAAATATACTTTTTTCAGAAAAGAACCAGAAATATCTTTAGTTTCTGTACCACTCATTTCAACAGATAAGATCAAATTATTTCTGATTAAAAAATCTTAAACTGTGCAGAAATCATTACAGATGTACACAAACAACTCACATTTTGACATCAAAGCCAGGCAATTCACTTGGAAAAATTCCACGGAATTTTTACATTAAGATATTGCTGTTATTTGGATTGTGAAAATATTTTGTATGGACACAAAGAATGGACTGGCATTTTGATGTTTAAGAAACGTAACTGATATCTTAACTATGCTAAATAATGCTGCAATGAACATAGTTGTTCTGGTAGCTTTAGTATGGTCTTGTTTGATGCCTCTAAGTAGATGAATGGATTAAGAAAATAGAATCCTATGGAATGGAATTTTATGCCTCCCTCAGAAAGAATGACATTGCCCCATTTGTTAGGAAATGGAAAGACTTGGAAAACAATATATTAAGTGAAGTAAGCCAGGCCCAAAGAAACATATATCCTATGTTTTCCCTTATTTGCAATAACTAGTATATGTCTGAGACAAGCAGAAATGGTCAGATAAGTTGATGTTAGGTGAAATGAACCCCAAGATAAGGATTCAAATGTTTTTTTTTCTTTCTTGAAATTGTTTCTAACATATTTATAAGATGATTTCTTTGTTGCTTTGTATGTCCCTCTACCACAGTATAACCCCCGCTTTAATTGTATTTGGTGTTGGTATGATTTGTGGAGGGGAAGGAAAAAAACAAATTGTTTAAATAGGGATACAGGTTGACCCATTGCAACAATGAGATATACAAGATGTCATGTAGAAAAACGAACTTTACAACTTTGGCCAGGGGGAGGGTTAGTGAGGGGGGAGGGGAGTAGGGGGGAGATGAGAAGCTATGGGAAGGGGAAATAAAGGAGGAGCCAACAATGCTGGGTAAGAAATGTACTCATTACCTTGCCCATGTAATTTTAACCCCTCTGTATGGTGTTTTCACAGTAAAATAATAAAATTCAACAAAAAAAAAGATAAAAGAAAAGAAACTTATCCGAAACATTACAATTTAATAGAACAATTTGTACAGCCTTCCACAACTTCAAAGAGGTAGTGATGCATACTTATCCTTTTGGTAATATCAAAGGCAGTTTCTTCCAAGTTGTTCTTCAGACCTGGTTTGATATAATGTTTCAAGAGAAGGAGATCCAGTGTATTTTTGCTATCTATATTCCCAGGAGCAAGATGCAAGGGAGTCAAGAGGCGTTTAGTTTGGGCATTGGTATCTGCATCATGATGAAGTAAGAAAGACACCACACTGGTATTATTACACGAGTAAGCACTGCACAGGGGTGTCCAGCCATTAACAATTTTTGCATGAATATCTGCTGCTTGAGCCACCAACTCATGGACAATGTATAAGTGTCCACTGTAGGCTTCCCGATGAAGAGGGGTATATTCATTATCATCCCTAGTATTCACATGAGTGGCCTTTATGGAAGGTAGTCAGAACACTCTACTAAGCCGATTATTTTCAGCAGCTCAAAGAAGAAATTTGCTTGATCCTACTCCATTTTTTTTCTTGCAATTGATACGATTTCTCACTTTTTCATTTTGTTACTCATCTTCATCAGAATTGCCTAACTAGAGACTTTCAGTGCCAGTGGGAATAAGGTGTCCATGTATTTCCCCAATATTTCATATTTTTTGAACTTGTGGGAAAAATACAGTGAATTTTCTGCATCTTTTTTTTCATGATGATTTATTTTCTCTTTTTACATTTTTATTATTCTAAATCATTCTAACTGGAAAGTTGGGAATTGATGGAGAGCCGAGGAAAGATGTTCCTCCGTATTCAAATGTACAGACTGAAAATGAGGATCACTGTTGTCTTCATGTGCAGCTTCTTCCAGGAATGAGAAAATAGAAGGTGGCTCAGGGGTAGAGTGTTTGCCTTGCATGTACGAGCAATGGCAGGTCATGTCCACTTTGCAGCCTTGTCATTCAGACCCACGGTGCAAAGAAAAAGACGTAATACCCCAGCCCTCTGAAGCTTGCCACTTTTTGTGGTATCCTACTTTATTTCTTCCTGCAAACCCTCAGGGCCTAGGATCCCAGGATCAGCTATGGGTCCAGAGACTTCATCACAGCCTAGGGTGATGGAAGCTGAGTCAGAGTTGCCACAACCTGAGTTCAAGCCCCGTGGTTGGCAAAATAAAGAATAAATAAAACAATTAATTAACTATTTAACTAAATTAAAAAGAAATAAACCTCTCTAGTTTGGAATTTCTGCCAGTTTCCTTCCTTAGCCTGGGCTTTGAACTCAGGGTCTTGGTAAATCTGTAGCAATGTGAGGGTAGGTGCAGAGTTGCCACTACTTGAGTTCAAACCCCGTGCCAGCCAAAAATAAAAAAAAGTCACTGAGCTCTGCAGGGGGAGTAGTTGTGGAGATGGGAGGGAAGGGATGGTAGGGGGAAAACAAACAAAGAGGAGGCAACAATGCTCAATAGGAAATGAACTCATGACCTTGCTCATGTAACTGTGATCCCTCTGTACAACATTTTTTGCGATAAAAATGTACAAAAAAAGAAACAATGTAGTGCTCAGAGAAGCACTTTGGAGGTAAGGTAAGGATGTCTGAAAAGCTGTACAAAATTCTACAGTGCTTTTTAAAAAAATGCTCTTTATGGAACTTAATGAACATAACTGCTTTCATTAAAAAAATTAAGCCACTGTCATGGAACTGGGGCCAGTATTTCTGTAATTGCTGTGATTTGATCTCACCCTCCAGGTAACTCTTTTGCACCATGGGTGAAGGGGAAGCTTACTGTCTTTGAGGAAAAAAATTCAGGCTAGAGTTCTGAGGCCCCAAATGAATGCCCTGCAATGGAAAAAAATATTTCTATACATGTGTAATATATGATATATACTTACATATGTATGTTTATTACATATTATTTTTATTATTGATTTTGTATTTTATTTTTTATTTGATTCATTTATTTATTGTTTATTGTATTTAGTATTACTGTACACATAATATTTAGTACATGTTTTACATCTATTATAAAATGATTCACAATAATTTAGGACATTGACTCATTTTCATTTATACTCTATTAAGTTTTGAAACATGATACATAATTAAATGGAAGCATTTGTTACAGTCTTCACATGTTTAGAGTCTCTCCCATAGATGAGTTTTGTCTTCTTTATCTTTGGACACCTTCCTATAGGGATTTCGTTAGATGATTTATAATCAGAGGCCTTTTCTTGAGGATAGGCAAGTTGAGGAATAAAATTGTAAGGGTGGGGCTAGAATTGTGACTTAGTGGTAAGGAGCTTGCTCAGCATGCATGAATCCCATGGTTTGAATCCTCAGTACCACATACTTAGAAAAACTCAGAAGCTGTGGAGTGGCTCAAGTGGTAGATCTCTATTCTTGAGAAAAAGAAGCTCAGAGACAGTACCCAGGCCATAAGATCAAGCCCCAGGACTTTCAAAAATAAAAGGCCAGATTCTGGTGGCTCACATCTGGAAAAGTAGGAAAGCCTGTTAGACTCTTATCTCCAATGAACCACCAAAAGACATTGTGGCTCAATTGGTACTGTTTGCCTTGAGCTGAAGGGCTCAGGGACAGTGCCCAGGCTTGAGTTCGAGACACACAACTGGAAAAAAGTGAGGGTTAATCAAAGTATTTTTCCTATTTGCTAATTAAGAGAATGTTCTCTGGAAAATGAATGCTGATGTACACCAGAATTGGAGTCAGAGCTCAAGGTTCAAGTTTAGTAGATCCATATGCCCAGCCTCTGAGACTCTAGCATTATAACCTTGTGTGCTACAGGGTTCTGAAAGAGTTAATATGCTCCCCAAGCCCTTTGTGATAAGCAGTTGACTTGTACTGAAAATGTCATTACAGTTCTGAACCTAGCAGAGAATCAGTTGCTCACGCCCATCACCCTAGCTTAGGAGGCTGAGGTCTCAGGATCACAGGGTAAAGTCAGCCAGAGTAGGAAAGACTATGACACTCTGACTTCCACTTCTGAAAGGTCAGATGTTCAAGAGCTTCCTGGGTTTCCCTTGGTGATGAGAATTTACTTGCACTCTAAATGTTCTTACAGTTCTCAAGCTATAGAAGCAGGAAAGAAACATTATTGACTCATCCTGGGTTCAAATTAAGTTCTCATGGTCCAAGCCCTAGCCCTGTTACCAGGAAGAACTCCACTGTATCACTGTATTTGAAGGACAGAAAATAGTTGCAAAAGCCAGGCTAGGTGAAGAGACCAAGGCCTGCAGGATTAGGAGGCAGAAAAGACACACTCAACAGGAAAGTGAGCTGCAAAACCACTTATTCATTCCAGGCACAACCAGCAACCGGGGGGGGGGGGGGGGGACTTCAAACATTTGTTAGAGTTACACCAGGGTCAGGCTTTTCTCAGCCTCTTCAAACAATGACTGATTAACCTTCCTCCCTCAGGTGAAGGGAGCCTCAAGCTATCTTTAGGTTACCAATACAGAGCCAGTTTAGTGTGTGAGTGTGTGTGTATGTGGGGGGGAGGAACAGAGTTGAAAACCCTGATCTCTGGTTTTAAGGAGTGGGTTTTTCACTCTTCATCTGTCAGATTTGAAGGCCCTTCTTCTACCTCGGTGAGTCCATTCTCCTTCCTTCATTCTGCCCATCATTAATGCCAATCCCTAGTCCAAGGAGAAGCAGGGCCGTTTCTCTTCTCTCTTCAAGCACCTTAGTTAGAACCTGGCTCTTCCCTCTTGGCTCTGGGGCCCTCATGTGCCTGAGAAGCGGGAGAGAGACAGTCTTCCTGCTCTGTGGTTATGTGAATGCGATACTAGTATCCTGGCAAACTGCAGAAGGCCTCATGACTGCTAATTGTTCCCTTTTTCCCTCTTGACATCCAAGAACAGATTCATCTATCATCTTTGTATCTATCTATCTATCTATTTATCTATCTATCTATCTATCTATCTATCTATCTATCTATCTATCTATCTATCTATCTATCTATCTATCTATCTATCTATCTATCTATCTATCTATCTATCTATCTATCTATCTATCTACCCACCCACCTACCTACCTACCTATTTATCTCTTTGCCAGTTCTCTGTTGAACTCAAGGCCTGGGCACTATCTGTAGCAATCTATTACTTGAGTCACAGCACCAATTCTGGCTTTTTCTGTGTATGTGCTACTGTGGAATCGAACCCAGGGTTCTTGCATGCTAGGCAAACAGTCTCTCACTAATCCACATTCTCAGCCCCGTCATCTTTTTCTTAATGGTAGTTTTATATAAGTAGGCTGTCATTTTTCGTCCCCAAGTTAATTTTTCTGAATACCGGTTCCATCCAAGAAACCTGATCTTGTCTTCCCTTGCCTGATTTGTGATTGTTCCTGTGTTGGCCTCATAATAAAATGTAAATAAACCCTGCTGAGAGCCTAAGTGTGCATCATATAAGGACACTGGCCTGCAACCCTGGAAGAGAAAAGCGATGGGCCTGAAATGAAGATTATGATGCAGTTTGTGCAACAGGCATCTCTGAAAAATAAATCAGTAAATAAAAGCAGAAGCATTGCATATGGTCTGTTTCCACTCAGGGAGGTATTACACACATAAGTAGGTAAGGCACTGATACATAACTTGGCCTTCTCTCTTTGAATTTTTTTTGTGGCCATCCCAGGGCTTAAACTCAGGGCCCTATGGAATCCTGAGTTGTGTTACTCAAGGCTGAGGCTCTACCACTGCCACAGCTCCACTTCCAGCCATCTGGTCGATAAAAATTGGACATGAGCACCTCGCCGGCTTTCCTGCATGCTCTGGCCAGTATCTCCTGCTTGGCTTTGTCTCTCAAAGCTGGAGCTCTACCCTCTGGGCCACTGCTCCATTCTGGTTTACTGGTGGTTTATTTGAGAAAAGAGGCTCACAACTTCCTGCACAGGCTGGCTTTGGACGGCAATCTCCTGAGGAGGATTCTAGCAACTTTCCTCAGGGATTCGCCAAGGAACTGCTCCACACAAACCTTTAGTCTAAATCTCAAGAGGTACTAGAGAAAAACAGAAACTGGAAGATGTTTCTAGTGTGTTCTAGATACTTAAGGTTGGAAACATTCATAATTATTAGGTCATTTTATAGGCAAAAGTAGCACTTCAGACTGCATGAGGATCGTTCCAGGTTTCGATCCACTCATCCTGAGACAGTAAATTTACTGCAGCTCAATGCTAAGTGACTGAACTGGCATGTCCTGTGGACATTTGCTCCCAAATCCTGGAACACTCCTTTCTCACTTTTGGCTGCAAACCTGTGACCAGAGTAGAAGATGAGGAGAGAAAATCGTTTTCAGAGAAAGCAGCTATAAAGAACATTGGGTAGTTTACTTATAAATTAAAACCAATGGAATGACCCTGTTAAGAAGTCAGCTTGTCCAGAGTAAAAAATGAAGAAGGAAAGAAAAGGAAGTGCCAGTGGCTGCTGACTCTAATCTCAGCTCTGAGGAGGCTGAGATGTAGAGAACCTTAGTTTGAATCCAGCCAGTATTGGAAAGTCCATGACACTGTTATTTCTAAGAGATCACAGAAAAGCCCAGATGTGGGGCTGCGACTGAAGGTTAATGCAATACCTGAGCAAAAGCAGCTCAGGGATAATGCCTAGGCTCATAATCCAACCCCAGGACCTGCCCTCGCAAAAAGAGCCTGTACCTCCATGTCTTTGCGTATGTATGGATGTTCCTTTAGGTATAGTTTCAGAGTACTCATAATGAACAGCACCAAACTAGGAAATTTGTTTTTAATACAATGATTTCATAGCATAGAGAGTGCTTTCGAAACAGTGCATGTTCAGGGACTCTCCTTACTGTTCCCAGTGTAGCCTGAGGGTTTCTTCCCACCCCATGCTGTGGGAAGAAGTCTCACTCATTGTATGAACTGGCAAACAAAAGGCCTTACTCCTGTACAGCGGTGAAACAACTCCATTTGGACCAATTAGTGAGGATGAGTGTGGGTAGGCTCTGAAGGCCAGGAGAAAAAGGCCTCTTTGTACCCCAAGCTATCTCTCTCCCCAGTTCTCTGTTTTGACAGGATGCCTTCATTTTTGTAACCTCCCTTGGCAGGCCAAGTTCCCTGCACTTATCCTGCCTTTGTGAGACTATATTCCGGTGTTCAGATACAGTGCTCAATATAATTCAGGAGTTCTTCAGGCAGAAAACTAGGATATTGAACCTAATGAAATGTTTAATTGCAGGCGATTATGGGCCTGTGATGCCTTTCCTAGGTTTCTGGAACCTTGGGAAATATAAGCACATATCACATGTCAGAAAGATTCCTGTCATCTAGGGATGGTGAAGCTCATCATGTTTTGAAACATTTGACCTCTCCTTGTTGGGCCCTGGGTGGCTAGGTTTTGGGTTGAACACAGGGCCTGGGTGCTGAACATGAGCTCAGTGCAGAAGCCTAGTGCTTTACCATTCTGTGTCTTAGTTTCACTTCTGGTCTGTGTGTGTGTGTGTGTGTGTGTGTGTGTGTGTGTGTGTGTGTGTGTGTGTGTGTGTGTGTGTGTGACCCTGTGTGTGCGTGCAGACACCAGTAATGGAGCTTGAATTCAGCACTGTACCTTGTTTTTCTTGAACAAGGATAGCTCTCTCCCACTTGAACCACAGAGCTACTTCAGGCTTTTTGCTAGTGAGGTGGCCCTGAGAAATCAAGGCCAGGGTTTCATATATGCAAAGCACTCTACGGCACATTCCCAGCCCTCTACTTCAGGTTTGTTAGTTTGTTTCTGCTTTTTTGTTGTTGTTCGTTGTAGCAGATGATGTATGGGCCTGCGTGCTGTCCCTGAGTTCTTCAGCTCAATTCTGGTGCTCTACCACTTGAGCCACAGAGCCACTTCAGGTTTTCTGGTGGCCCATTGGAGCTAAGTGTCTCAAGGACTTTTCTGCCCCAGACTAGCTTTGAACCATGATCCTCAGATCTCATCCTCCTGAGTAGCTAGGATGACAGACATGAGCCAAAAGTACCAAACTTCCACTTCAGGTTTCTTAGTGTTCAATTGGACATAATAGTCTCATAGGACCTTTTGTGTATGAGATAGTTTGGAACCCAGATCCTCAGATCTCAGCTTCCTGAGAAGGCAGCTATCGACCCCTAGGTCATGGCACTCTGCTGCAAGGGGGTCCGTGGTTCCACATGGTGGAGTGGTAGCCATGTGCCCAAGAGGTAAGGGTCAGAGCCTAGGCCCTGAGTTCAAGGTGATGACTTAGCCAAAGCAGAACAAAACAATTGTCTTCAGGAGACAACTCACTAGTCTTCAGTAATACATAATTTTGTCCCTGCCATGGAGACATATTTGAACTCAAACTTCTTGTCTGCATAATCATCTCAGTATGTAGCTCTTACAAGGACCCAATGAAAGAATGAATCCTGAGAAGGACACAGCACGTGGCACTCTTCGCATTACTCAGCACACTGCACCCTGTGAAAGCCTCTACACATAGCTCCCTGTGCAAGACTCAGCACAGAGCACCCTATGAAGGACTCAGCACATAGCTCTATTCCAAAAGTTGTGATTAGAATGAGGGAAATAATAGAAATATACTGTGACATCATGAATATTGTGACATCACATTGCTAGATGTAATGACTATTGTGTCACATTGTCACATCACAAATCTGTTCTGACTTCATCACATTTGTGCCAACAAATCCCTTTGGAATCCTCACAATCACATTCTAAAATTATATACTCATTGTGAGTTAATGACAATTGAGGCATGTCATTGTCACATCAGCAATCTACTGCGACATCACAAAGGTATTTTGAAATCATCACTATTATGGCATCACCAACTTATTGTCACATAACACTCTTATGACATAATTTGATATCATATTGCAATTGTGATATTACTGTACCATCATGTTTTCACAAATCTATTATGCCCTCATCACATCTTAGAAAATTCATGGCCTTTGGGATATCAAGTTCTTTCTATGAACGTGTTTCATTGTGAACTTGTAGCAAGTGAAATTTGAAATAAGATGTGACATTACAAACTAGTTTTGACATCACTAACCCAGTTTTATATCATTAACATTTTGAAAACTGAAACCTGTTAGGAATTTTAGCACTTTTGACAAAACACATGTGTCATCACAGTTCATTTGTGTATGTCATTATAATTTCATTCTCATATCCTCACTATATACTAATGGCAATTAAGATCTGACATGCCATTTTGACATCACAAACCCTTTGTGACATCATATCCAATTTGACATCAGACTGTTGTTATGACACCATCAGCTCATTGTGACATCATCAAGCTACAGTGACATCATAGCATTGCCATTTTGCTGTCATAGACACACTGTGAATGTACTGTGAATGTATATCCTGTGATTTCATAATATTTCAAATGTGGCATATCAGTTGATATCAGAAACACATTGTGACCTCATAACCATTGTAACATTATAAACCCTGTGTGACGTCATAACCAGTGTCATATCACATTGTTATTATGACATCTTTAGCTTATGGTGACATCACAAAATGACAATGACATTATAGCATTTGCCATTATGTCATTGTGATATCACAGTCACATTATGAATACCTGATCTGTGATTTCATTGTATTTGAAATGGGGCATATGGGTGGATATCAGAAACTCATTGTATTGTCATAACCATTGTCACATCAAAATTCCCTTTGTGACATCAATTTGGCAATATGACATAACAAAGGCAATGTGATGCTACTCAGGCACCGTGATATCACAATGGTCATGAACTCACAATGGGTTTCTGATATCAACAAACATGCCACATTAGAAATAGAATCAAATAACATAATAGGCAAACACAACGTGTATATGACATCAGAATGACAATGTGATGTTACAGTGCTATGATGTCATTGTAGTTTTACATGTCAAAATGAGCTGATGGTATCATAATGGCAACATGATGTCACAATTATGATGATGTCAGAAAAGATTTGTTATGTTTCAATGGTATGTCTGATGTCAGGTGTCATTAGTTCCCCATGAGGATATGGATACAAAAAAAGTTCTGTGATGTCACAGAGGTCACGTGTGTTTTCAAAGGTGGTAAGAGGTCATAATAGTTTAGTAATGGCATGATGTGATCCATAATGTCACAATGGAAATGAGATGTCACAATGGAAATGAGAAGTCTTATTGGGTTTTTGATGTCACATTGGTGATGAGGTCACAATGGTTTTGTGATGTCAGTTTATTTGTAATATCAGAATGATATATCCAATTTCAATTACTCATAATTCAATGTGAGGATACCAGGTGATAGAAGAAGCTTCATAGTATGAGGTCATAGCATGTGAAAACCCAATAGGACAGTGATTTTACAATGACAATGTGATGTCTCAACATCATGTTATAATCATGTTGTGAGGTCACAATTGGTGACACCATACTAATGAGGGGTCACAATGGATTTGAGATGTCCCAAGGGGTTGGTGATGTCACAATGGCATGTAGGATCTCATTGTCATTAATTCATTATGTGTATATGAGTTTGGGAAGGGATTCTGATGTCACCAAAGTATATGTAGTCACAAAGGTGAAGAACTAACAGGTCTGAGATGTCCAAAGTCACACAATGGTTATGATGTCCAGTGGTGTGATATCATGATGTTACACTGGATTTTAGATATCTCATGTCATATCTGAAATATGAGGTCGAACACAGTATTTCAACTCACAAAGGGCCTAAGATACCACAATGGCATTTCACAAAAATTATGAGGACAGGAGAAGTATTTGATGTCACAGTGAGTTAGTGATATAATGAAGGCAATGTGCTGTGACAAAGAGATTTGATGTCACAAAAGTTATGAGTTCACAATGGTTTCCTGAAATCAACTCACATGACACATTTGAAATTGAATGAAATCAAAGAATAGGCATTCACAATGGGTCTATGACATCCAAATGACAATATGATGTCAAGGCAGCAATGTTTGATAGGATATGTACTCATTACCTTGCTAATGTAACTGCAATCCCTCTGTACACTATACTTACAATAAATAACACGCAGAAGAAAAAAAAAGAAAAAATGGTATGGTTTCATTGGTATTTGGTGATGTCACAATGAGATGATGATGTCATGATGACAATGTGATTTCACAGTCATAATTATTGCTCAAGTATTTGTGATGATACAATGCTATGTGTGATCACAATTTTCATAAGTTCACTATGAGGATATGGGTACTATGGGTACACAAAGGGTCTGTGATGCCACAGAGGTCATGTGTTTTCTTAAAGGTGCTAAGAGTTCACAATAGCTTTGTGATGTCACAATGTGATTGCGAAGGCACAACAGCAATGTGATGTCACAATGGGTTTGTGTTGTCACAGTGGTGATGAGGCCAAATGAATTTGTGATGTCACTATGAGTTTGTAATATCACAATGACATGTGTAATTTCAATTTCTACTAGTTCACAATGAGGGTACAATTTCAAAGAAAAAAAATTTAAGCTCCAAAGACCTTGAGTTTTTAATCATAACTTGTGTGATATGCTGCCTTTAGTAAGCTTATAATGTTTTCAAACTCATAATGATTCTGGTATGACATATGATATTCGAAATTGACTCTGACATCATGAACATTGTGACATCACATTGATAGATATCAAGACCATTGTATCATATTGTGAACTCATAAATCTATTAGGACTTCTTCACATTTGTGCCAATACATGACTTTGGAGACAACACAGTCTCTTTGTGAACTCATATCTTCATTGTGAATTGATGACATTTGAGATCTGGCATGGCATGGTGACATTTCCCACCAATTGTGACAACACAAACCTATTATAGTAGAAACACATTGTGTTCTAATAGCCATTGTGGTAGCACAACCCCTTTGTGATCCCACATTTCCATTGTGATATCACTAACCCACTGTGAAATTGCAATCCTCTCGTACCCAGTCCAGGAATGAAATGTGATACCTGAATTCAGTTGACATCTAGATCATGGTGACATTACACTGATAGATGTTATGAGTATTTTGTCCTAACACCTGTTACTACTGCATCACTTTTGAGACAACGCATGCTTTTGGAGACATCACAGTTCCTTTGTGAGCTCATATACTCATTGAGAGTTAATGACAATTGAGATCACATGTATCATTTTGATAGCACCAACCTATTGTGACCTCACACACCTGGTAAATTCATCACCAGTGTGGCCTTACCAATTGTGATATCAAAACATTATTAAGTCATAATATTGCAACCTACATTACCATTGTGATATCACTGTTCCATTGTTTTTTCAAAAATCTACTATGTCTTCATAGCATTTTAGAAAATTCATGGCCTTTTATATTCAGTCTTCTTCTGTGAACTCGTATCCTCATTGTGAAATAGTAGCAACTGAAATTGGACATGTGATTATGAGATGTGACTTCACAAAACTATTTGATTTCATCACCAATGTGACATCCCAAACCCATTGTGAACTTTCATTGTCATTTGACATCACTATCACATTGTGACATCCCAAACCTATTAGGACCTCTTAGCACCATTGAAAAAACACATGGCCTTTGTGACATCACAATCTCTTTGTGTAACTATACCCTCATTATGAACTGACAATTGATATCAGACATGCCATTGTAACATAACGAACATTTGTGACATCACCAATGTGACATATTCTCATTATGACAGCATCAACTACTTTTGACATCACAGAACTACAGTGATAACATAGCATTATGAGGACACATTTTCATTGTGATGTTATAGACAGATTGTGAATGTCTGTTTTTAATCTTTTTTTTTTTTTTTTTTTTGCGTGTGTGGGTCGTGGGGCGTGGACTTGAAATCTGAGCTTGGGTACTCTCCCTGTTCTTCAGTTCTAGGCGAGCACACTGTCACTTGAGCCACAGCGCCACTTCTGGTTTTCTAGTGGTTTTTATTGGATATAAGAGTCTCATGGATGGTGAGCATTTCTTCATGTGTCTATTGGCCATCCTTCTTTCTTCTTCAGAGAAGTTTTTCTTTAAGTCTTTTGCCCACTTGTTTATTGGGCAGTTATTTCTTTGAGGATTTGTTGTTGGGGGATTTAATTTTTTGAGTTCCAAGTATATTTTAGATATGAGACCCTTGTCCGTTGTATGGCTAGTAAAGATCTTCTCCCAATCCGTGGGCTTTCTATTGATCTTGCTAGCTATGTCCTTTGCCATGCAGAAGCTCTGCAACTTTATGCAATCCCATTTGTCCAACCTTTCTTTGATTTGTTGTGTTTCAGGGTCTCTATTCAGAAAATTTCGGCCTGAGCCAAGGAGACCTAGGGTTTCTCCTATTCCATCCTGTAATGTTTTCAGAGTGTCTGCTTTGACTTCGAGGTCTTTGATCCATTTGGAGTTGATTCTGGTGCAGGGTGATATATAAGGATCTAGTTTTAGTTTTCTACAAGTAGTTAACCAATTTTGCCAGCACCATTTACTGAAGAGGCTGCCTTTGTTCCATTCTATTGTTTTAGCTCCCTTATCGAAGATTAGATGGCTATAGGTCTGTAGGTTCATTTCTGGGTTTTCAATTCTATTCCATTGGTCCTGAGGTCTGTTCTTATGCCAATACCAAGCTGTTTTGATTACTATGGCTCTATAGTAGAGTTTGAAATTTGGTATTGATATTCCTCCAGCAGTGTTCTTTCCGTTGAGGAGCGTTTTTGCTATTCGGGGTCTTTTATTGCTCCGTATGAATTTTTGGATTGCCTCTTCTATTTCCTTGAAGAATGAGGTTGGAATTTTGATAGGTATCGCGTTGAATTTGTAGATAGCCATTTTCACGATGTTAATCTTTCCAATCCGGGAGCATGGGAGGTTTTGACATTTTTTAAGTTCTGTGTTGACCAGAAAGAATGACATTGCCCCATTTGTTAGGAAATGGAAAGACTTGGAAAAAATTATATTAAGCGAAGTAAGCCAGGCCCAAAGAAACATAGGCCCCATGGTTTCCCTCATTTGCAATAGCTAGTATATGTATGAGTCAAGCGGAAAAGGTCAGATAATGTGATGTTAAGAAAATGAACCCTTAGATATGTATTTTAATGTTTTTTTCTTTCTTGCATGTGTTTCTAACGCATTTATAAGATTATTTCTTTGTTGCTTTGTATGTCCCTCCCCCACAGTATAACCCCTGCTTTCAGTATATTTGATGTCAGTATAACTTGTGGAGGAGATGGGGAAAAACAAGTCGTTTAAGGATACAGGTAGACCTATTGCAACAATGAGAAGTACAAGTTGTCATGTCCAAAACGAGCTTTACAACGTCGGTGCGGGGGGGGGGGGGTGGGGAGGAGAAGGATTGGGACTGGGGGGGGAAAAGGGGGAGGCTGGGAAGGGATGTGAAGGGTAAACAAAGGAGGAGTCTGCAATTCTTGGTAAGAAATTTAAGCATTATCCTGCCCATGTAATTGTAACCCCTCTGTACAGTATGTTCACAAATAAAATAAAAGAAAAAAAAAAAAGAGTCTCATGGACTTCCCTGCCTGAGTTTGCTTTGAATTGTTATCCTCAGATCAAAGCCTCCTGAGTAGCTTGGATTACAGGTGTTAGCCACCAGCGCCCAACTTTTTCATTGTATTCCAAATTTGACATGTGTGTTGATATCAGAAACATAATGTGACCTAATAACCATTGTAGCATCATAAATCAGCAGTGACATCAAATTGTTATTATGACACCATCAGCTCATTGTGACATCACCAAACGATAATGGCATCATAGCATTATAAATCACAGTGACATTGTTACATCATAGATGTAACAGTGTGAAAGCCTATTCTAGGAATTCATTCTGTTTCTGAAACCCATTTTGACCATATAACCATTCTGATATCACAATCCCTTGTGACATCGCATTGCCATTGTGATATCATTAACCTGCTATGCCATCACAAACCAGTCCTGTCCTTAAAAGTTTTGTGACATGTTGCCATTGTCATATATTAGGCCCTTTGTGAGCTCACAATCTGTTTCCAATCTCATATTTCTGGTATGACATGTGATATCAGAAATCCCCTCTGACCTCATACTGCCAGAGGTCATGACCATTGTGTCACATTGTGATATCACAAAACTGTTAGAATGGCATCACATTTGTGACAACACATGCTTTTGGGGACATTACAGTCCCTTTTTGAATTCATACATTCATTGCCAATTAATGACAATGGAGAACTGCCATGACAATCTGACATCATGAACCCATTGTGACATTACAAACTTATTGTAACCTCATCATGAGAATGGCATCAACAACTAATTGCGGTCTTAAAGCATTGACATGACATTGTGGTATTGCCAGTGTGATGTCACTGTCCTATTGTGTTTTTACAAACCTATTATGGCCATATCACATCTTAGAAAATTCATGGCCTTTGAGACTTCAAGCTCTTTCTGTGAACTCCTGTACTTATGACCTCTAAGGCAAGGAGAAAAACCATGGAGTCGCATTTAACACAATAAACCAATTTACACTAGAAAGGGGACTGTGATTACCTTATCCTGGACTTGATACCCAGGTCCAAGAGCAGCCTTGACCACCAAACCTCAGACCTCCAATGGGCACCCTTTCTTAATTGGTCTGCAAACCAACATCCAAAAAATTATCATCTCCAAAGATCCAAACTTCAACGGGCAAGGCTTGTTACTTTTCCATCCCTCCCTCCTTCGCCACAGACCTGTCCTTCCTTCCTGGTCTTTTCCTTTTTCCTTTCCACCACTTCCTTCTTCTCTTCAGTCCACTCCACTCTCCACATGTCTGCCCTACTCTATGCCAGTGACCAATTGCCAACCTTCTGCTCTCCTTCAACTTCCTCTCTTCTCAGATTTTTTCCTTCTTGCTTTCCTCACACTTTCTTCCATCTGAGTAGCTCCCATTTTTATCTCCCCTTCCAGTGCTCTGAAAATGCAACCTATATATAGGTTGTAACCCTCCTCACTCCAATGGGTCTCCTGCCTAACCGTTTTCAACCATCACTTCCCAAACTGCCCAATGTTCAATCACTTCTTGACAGCTCACCATGTGAGGTTTGACACCTCCACCTTTGGCAGCATTCCCCACACTATCCGGGGAGCCAGGCCAAGAATTTAAAATGATTGTCAGCTCCCACAGATAATTCTGTCCCCACTGGTTATTACAGTATCCTCATAGTGAATTAGAAGAAATTGAAGTTGTATATGTCACTGTTATATTACAAACTTGATGAGACAACACAAACTCATTGTGTTATCACATTGCCATTGTGCCACCATGATCACATTGTGACGTCCCCAACTTATTGTGATCTCAAAAGCATTGAAAAAAGCATGGCCTTTGTGACATCACAGGCCTTTGTGTACCCATATCATTTTGAGCTAATGACAATTGAGATCAGACCTGCCATTTTAACATCTCAAAACCTTTGTGACATCATCACCAGTGTAACATCACATTATCATTATGACAACATCAGCCCATCGTGACACCATATAACAACAATGACATCATAGCATTATGACATTACAATGTTATTGTTATGTCCCAGATGCCTTGGAATGCCTATTCTGTGATTTCATTCTATATCAAATGTGGCAGGTGAGTTGATATCAGAAATACATTGTGATCACATAACCATTATGACATCACAATACCTTGATGACACCATATTGGCATTATGATATCACTAACCCACTGTGACATCATCAAACTGTCCTATCCTCATAAATTTTTTGACATGCTGCCAGTGTGTTATCTTTGGCCTCTCTGGGTTCATAAATTGTTCAACTCATAATACTTCAGGTATGACATGTGATATCAGAAATCCAGTGTGATATCATGACCACTGTGACATCACACTGCCAGATGTCATGACCACTGAGTCACATTGTGACATCACAAACCTGTTACGACTCATTAAACTTGTGCCAATATATTCCTTTGGAGACATCAAACCCTTGTGAATTTATATATTCATTTTCAATTAGAGATCTGGCATGAGACTATGACATCACCCACCATCCCATTGTGAAATCACAAACCTATGTGACCTCCTCACCTGTATAGCATCACCAACTGTTTGTGACTTCAAAAAAATACTATATCAGGTAATGGTAACATCACATTGTCAATGGGATTTTCACCATTGCATTTTCACCAATCTATTATTTCCTCATATTTTACAAAATTCATGGCCTTTCTGAATTCTAGCTCCTTATGTGAACTCGTATCTTAATTGTGATCTAGTAGAATGAAATTGGACATGTAATGGTGATATTACAAATTCATTGTGACATCACTATCCATGTGTGACCTTATCACCACGGTGATTTCACAAACCCATTGTGACATCACATTACCACAGTGATATCATGATCACCTTGTGACATTCCAAACTTGTTGTGACCTCTTAGCACCTTTGAAAAAGCACATGGTGTTTGTGACATCACAGTCCCTTTGGGTAACCATGTCTTCATTGTGAACAAAGGACAACTGACATCAGGCATGCCATTGTACCATTACAAATGCTGTGTGACATCATCTCGAGTGAGATCACATTGTTATGATACCAACTGCCCATTGTGACATCCCAAAATGACAATGACATCATAGCATTATAACATCACATTTTCATTGCGAGGTCATAGAGACAATGTGATTGCCTATTCTGTGATTTCATTCTATCTCAAATGTGGCATATAGGTTGATTTCAGAAACCTATTGTGACCACATCACCATTGTGACGTTACAATCCCTTTTTGAATCATATTGACATTGTGATATTATTAATGCAATGTACCATCACAAACATGTCTTAACCTTACAAATTTTGTAATAAGCGACTACCTTGACCAGGGCTGGATGCCCAGAGCTAAATGCAGCCTCAACCATGAATCCTCAGTCCTCCCAATATCAATCCAGCCATTTGTTAACTGGTCTGCAAACAACCAGCTCCCAACATAATTAACTCCAAAGCTCTACACTTCAAAGGACAAGGCTTTTTCCTTTCTCTTCATCCTCCTTCTCTTCAGACCTGTCCTATCTTTCAGGTCTTTTCATTTTTTCCTTCAACCATTCCCTTCTTCTCTTCAGGCTGCTCTATTCTTGACAGACCTGCCCTGCCCTGTCCAGGTGGCCAGTTGCCGTCCTTCACCACCTGCTCTCCCTCAATTTCCTCTCCTCCCAGGTCTTTACCCTCCTGCAGTCTCATCACTTCTTTCCTTCCAGGACTTTCCCCTTTTTCTCTCCCCTTCTGTTGCTCTGAACATGCATCCTATATATAGGCTGTACCCTTCCCCCACTGGATATATTTCCTGCATAAAAGTTTTCAAACATAACTTCCCAAATGTCCATGCCAAATCATTTCTTGGCAGCTCACCATGTGGGGCTTGACATCCTATCTCCTTCAGCAGCATGTCCTTCCCCCTCCAGTGGCATGCACTCCCCTCTCCGGTGGTCTAGACTAGGAGGCTATTATGACTATTTGTTCCCGTGGATTATAAGGGCACTGCTGGTTATTACAATGTCCTCATGGTGAACTAGGAGCACTTGAAATTGGACAAATAATTGTGATATTACAAACTCATGACATAACTAACCCATTTTGACCTCATCACCACTGTGACATCACAAACCCATTGTGAAATCACATTGCTGTTTTGACACCAGGATCACATTGTGACATCCCAAATCTATTATGACCTCTTATAACCTTTGAAAAATTACATAGCTTTGTGACATCACAGTCCTTTGGGTACCCAAATCCCCACTGTGAAATATTAACAATTGAGACTCATACATGACATTTTAACATCAAAAACAGTTTGTGAGATCATCACAATTGTGACATCACATTGAAGTTTTGACACCATCTGCTCATTGTAAAATCACAAAACGAAAATGATATGATAGAATTAGTACTTCACATTGTCATTGTGACATCATAGACACAGTATGAATGCCTTTTCTGATTTCATTCTATTTCAAATGTGGCCTGTAGGTTGATATCATAACCAAATCGTGAACTCATAACCATTGTGATATCACAATCCCTTTGTACATCACGTTGCCATTGTGATATCACTAACCCACTGTGACATCTCAAGCCTATCCTGTCATCATAACTTTTGTGACATGCTGCAATTCTGATACCATAGGCCTTTTTGTCCTCTTAATCTGTTGTCGACATCATTAGATTTCACATATGACATTTGATATCACAAATTCCCCGTGACATCATGAACATGGTGAGATCACACTGCCAGATATCATAACCATTGTGCCAAATTCTGACTTCACAAGCCTTTTAGGATTTCAATATATTTGTGACAACACATACTTTTGGAGAAGACGCAGTACCTTTGTGAACTCATATACTCATTGTAAGTTAAAGACAATTGAGAACCATCATGTAATTGTGACATGCCCAACACATTGCGACATCACCAATCTTTTGTGACTTCATCACGAATGTGGCATCATCAACTAATTGTGACACCAAAAGGATATTTTGACATGACATAGTGAGTTGATATTGCCATGGTGATTTCACTGTCCCATTGTGTATTCACAAACCTAAAATGACCTCATAACATTTTTAAAAATTCATATCCATTAGGACTTCAAGCTCCTTCTGTGAACTTCATGCACATTGTGAAATACTAGCAATTGAAATGGGACATGTGTTGGAGATATTACAAAACCATCATGATATCAAAAACCCATGGTGACCTCATCACAACTGTATCATAAAGCTATCATGACCCTAAGTACCTTTGAAAACACACATGGCATTTGTGACATCACAGTCCATATGTGTACCCATATCCTCATTGTGTACACATGACAATTGAATTCATATATGCCATTGTAACATCACAAACCCTTTGTGACCCCATCACCACATATTCATTATGACATCATTACTTCCTTGCAACATCAACAATTTACAATGACCTCATAGCATTATGAATTATATAGTCATTGTGATGTTATAGACACATTGTAAATTTCTATTATCTTATTTCATTCTATTTCAAATGTGGCATGTGGGTTGATATCAGAAAACCATTGTGATCTCATAAATATATGGCATCATATTCACTTTGTGACATCACAGTGCCATGGTGATATTACTAACACACCATGGCATCACAAATCTGCCCTGTCCTCATAAGTCTTGAGATGTGCTGCAACTGTGATGTCTTAGGCCCTTTATAAGCGTGTAATCTGCTTTAATCCTTATAATATTTCAGTTATGATATGCGACATCAGAAATCCACTGTGACATCATGATCATTATGACATCATATTGACAGACATCACGAACATTGTGTCACACTGTGACATCACAAGCCTCTTAGGACCATCATATTTGTGACAACACCTGCCTTTGGAGATACCACAGTCTGTTTGTGAACTCTTATTCTCTGTGATTTCATGAAAAATGGGATCCTTTATACCATTTGGATATCACCAACCAATTATGACATCATAGACCTACGATTACCCCTTATGTATATGGCATCAGAAATTAACTGTGACATCAAAACATTTTGTGAAGTCACAATATGACACGATGATCATGACATCTGTCAGTGTGATATCACAATGGTCATGATGTCACAGTGGATTTCTGATATGTTATACAAGAAATATGATGTTGAAAACAAATTATGAGGACAAAAGGTCTAAGATATCACAATGTCAGCATGTCTCAAATGTATGAGGACAGGAGAAGTTTGTGATGTCACATTGTGTTAGTGATAGCACAATGGCACTGTGATGTCACTAAGTGATTATGATGTCAAAATGGTTATGTAGGCACAAATGTGCATTTCTCATATCAATTCTCATACCACAGAATCACAGAATAGGCATTCACAATATGTGTATGATGTTACAAAGAGAATTGTTGTCATAATGCAATATGTCATTGAGTTTGGTGAGGTCACAATGAGCTGAGGTTTCCATAATGAAAAAGTGATGAGACACTGTTGAGGATGTCACAAACACTTTTTGATGTTATAGTGGCATGCCTGATCTCAATTGTCATTACTTAACAAGGATATGGATACACAAAGGGACTGTGATGTTGAAAAGGTCATGTGATTTTTCAAAGGAGCTAAGAGGTCATAATAGATTTGAGCTGTTACAATGGAATCATGATGTAACAATGACAATGTTGTCACAATGGCTTTGTGATGTCATGGCGGTGATGATGTCAAAATGGGTTTGTGATGTCACAATCAAATTTCCAATTTCAATTGCTACCAGTTCACAAGGAAGATACTGTATTAATCAGCAGGGTCCCAATAATATATAGGGTCCAATAATCAGCATGGCTCCATCTCCTGGCAAGCTGGAGAGGACAAAGTATGCCACCAAAGAAGGTGGGGCATTCGGTGGGAGGGGCTGATGCATTAATCTCCACGTGTTGAACTGTTAAGAATTTATTGGGCTGTGGGCAGTTTGGGATATTACAGTTAAAAAATGTTAGGCAGTTGGAGTATAGAAGGGGTACAGACTTTATATAAGCTGCTTGTTCAGAGCAATAGAAGGGGAGAGAAAAAGGGAAAAGTCCTGGAAGGAAAAAAGTGGTATGATAGAAGAAGGGGAAAGACCTGGGAGGAGAGGATGTTGAGGGAGAGCAGGAGGTGAAGAATGGCAAAAGACAACCCAGGCAAAGCAGTTAAGGCCTGTGGAGAGTGGAGAGGCCTTAAGAGAAGAAGGAACTGGTAGAAGAGAAAAAGGGAAAGTCCTCGAAGGAAGTATAGGACTGTGAAGGAGAGACAAAGGGAAGGGGAGAAAAAGGCTTGCCCCTTGATATTTGGAGCTTTCGATATCATAATTTTGGGGGTTGATGGTTTGGAGAACATTTATTATATTAACTGTGTCTCGATGAATTCTCTTGAACTATAGAGGTCCTAATTTTTGGAGACCCCATTGACATAATCCATTTGGATGGCATCAGGCCTTGGCCCCAGAGAAAAATCCCCATAGGAGAGAGTGTCAGCACTCAGGGTTGAGAGTCTACCTCGAGTGTCTGTCTTCAGAGGACCAACATGGACAAAAGTCATTTAGGTACCTCTAAGGATACGTCTGGGCAAGCTTGCCAGTCTGTTTTGAGGACCCCCTCTAGAGGTCAAGTGTGGCTTCCTTAGGAAGCCATCTGGGAACTCTTTGAGAGGCCGTGTAGGGCTTCCAAAGGAAGCTATCTGGAACCTCATCAAGAGTACATCTTCAACTTCCTTAAGAAGCCATCTGAGACCTACTCTGTAGGTCATCTGGGGCCTTCTCCAGGGGTCATCTTGGACTTTCTCCAGAGGTCATCTGGGGCTTCCTCAGAAGGCCACCTGAGACCTCTTCAAAAGTAGTCATTGGGGCTTCGTTAAGAGGCAATCTAGGACCACCTCTTGAGGTCATCTGGAGCTTCTTTGGGTGGTCATCTCGGGTTACCTTGATGAGAAATGTATGACTATCTTCGGACATCATCTGGGACTTCCTTGAGAAGCCATATAGGACCTTCTCTGGACGTAATCTGTGGCTTTCTCAAGAGGGTTATCTGGACCCTCCTCTGGAGTTCATATGTGGCCTCTGTGAGTGGCCATCTGGGAGCTACATGAGAGGTAATCTCAGCCACATTGAGAGGACATCTGGTACCTCCCTTGGAGGTCATCTAACACTTCCTTGGGAAGCCTTTTGAAACCTCCAAGAGAGGTCTTTTAGGGCCTCCTAGGAATGACATATGTGACATCCTCCACAGATCGTCTGTGGCCTCCTCAACAGACAATCTGGGACATTCTCTCTGTCATCTGGGACCTCCTGTAGAGGTCAACATTGAGAGGTGTAGGGAATGTGGGGTGTCTGTGGCTATTGGTCTGTCTGTGTATGCTGATAGTTCTGCGTCCTGTATGCACCTCTGTTTACTCCTTTTCTCAGGATGGGAGAATAAGGCCTAAAGGTGTCATATCCAAAACATATTCTCCTCCAGGTTTACAGAATTCCTCAGAGAAAGATTCACTGATGTACTGTCTCTCCTATTCTTTGCCATCAACACCTCTAATGTTGTCCTCCCATACCAAAAGTGGTTACTTGTACCAGTCTGAAGTGGTACAATGTGGTATGTTACCCTTATTACCTTTGAGACAGGAACTTGGAGTAGATGGTGGGCAAGCCCCATTTCCAATATATGTTCCCTTTACAACTAGTGACCTGTATAACTGGAAACAGCAAAATCCATCCTTTTCAGAAAAAAGGGGCTCATTACTTCATTAGAGACAGTAATTTTCACACACAAGCACATCTGGGATAAGGATCAGCAAATTTTACAGGCACTTTTCACCTGGTAGAAAAGGGAGTGAATCCTGCTTGGTGACTTGAAGGTGGTCCTTCGACCAGAGAGTAGCCCCACTATTGAACCAGCAAGTCTTTCCACAGACTTACCCAAGCTGAGACTAACAGCAATTGAGGAATGGAGGTGCTTACCTATTATTGCCAGGTTCTGTTAGCAGGGATGCCACAGTGGCTAAAAAGCCAAATCATCAATCTAAGATGGGTGAGATGGTACAGTTCCCCAGTGAGTACCCTAATGCTTTTCTGAAACTTCTTCCAGAAGCCTATAGGACATATAGGCCCACAGATCTTGAAGCCCTGGAGAATGAAAGAGTCCTATATATGGCCTTTGTTACCCATACAGCCCCAGATATTAGAAGAAAGCTTCAAAAGTCAGAAGCTTTTTAGGGAAAAGTTTATTCTAATTTGGAAGTAGTCGCCCAGAGGCTGTTTGTTACCAGAGATACCCGGGAAAGAGAGTCTAAGAAAAGGGTTTGAGTTTTGGTAGGAGCACCGGTATGGGGATCAAGAAACTCTTGGCAAAGACAGTACAATTCATTTGCAAATGGCAATAGGGAGCCTCTAGGACTACATCACTGTGCTTATTGCAAAAAAAATGGACATTGGGAAAAGGAATGTCCAAGGAGGAGAAAGATAGAAAATGACAGGTTTATTAATCACATTAACCACATGGAAAATGTGTTCATATCTCTGGAGAAACATGCAAAGGAGCTTAGGGCTCTGAATTCGAACTATGTTCAATTTAAAAAGCAGCCCTCTGAACTTAAGAAATGTGGCAAAGAAAAAAATCCACCCTTCTATCTCAAAACATAGTTTTATAAAAGAGTGAGTCTCCAATATGTGCCAGTCAAAACCACCAAGAGATTAAAAGCACATAGAAGAGCACATTGGAGAAAACAGAAAATTTTTTGATGTGAAGAAAAGATTTGAGGATATAAATTAGGAACTTGTGAGAGTCAAAAATGAGAAGAAAATCCTCAAAAGGATCCTAGAAAACACTCAGAATCAAATGAAATTCAAGTACATTAGCCTGGGTGAGTATGAGGCAAATTAGGGGTCCACAGATCAGAGGCAAACAGAAGCACAGGACAGCAATGCTGCCATCCTTGCTAACTACAAGTGAGGCCAAGAAGAGATCCTGATGCTGCATTAAGAAAACATTGCCATGAAAAAGGAGCTGGAACTGATATAAGAATGTTTTAGGCTGAAGTACATGTCGATTATAAGCTTTGAAGAGTGTCACCAGAAATTCAAAGCAACAGAGAAAGAAGGAAAGGGTAGTTAGCAGAGAAGATGGGAAAGTGCTGTGTCATAGAAGATGAAGCCAAGAAAAGTGAACAGGAAAATATCAGGCTCAAGAAAGAGATTGCTACTATTCAGAAAGAGTTAAAGGACCACATGCTCTGACAGAGAGTGCCAAGGAAAGGGAAAGAGCATTAGGAACAAAAACAGAAGACCTAAGCAAACAGTTGGAAGATCTGTCACAAAAATACACTAAATTGGAAAATTAGAAAGAGAAACTACTAGAATAAAAAGCCAAAAAGACTGCTGAGATCTTCACCATAAATGTAATGCAGAAGTTTCATGTCCCAATGGAACAGGTGGAGGTGGGAAAAATTACCTCTCAATAGCACCTTTATGAACTTAAGGGAGGAGCTGAAGAGCAAGCAAAGGTGTTGTGAGAAGGAGCAGCAGTTGGCCAGTCAAAGGAACTCTCCTGTGACCCTGCCAAAACACTTGCAGGTTAAGGAGCACATTGAGAAGGAGAGTGGGATCACGTAAGCAAGTATGAGAGAAAAGAAGGAGAATAAAATGGAAGAAGACTCCAAGGTTCAGAGTACAATACAGGAAGTAAAGAAACTAGAGACCCTAAGATATAGGGAAACATCTGAGCTGATCATGTAGCTTGGGAGACCACTCTAAAACCAGTTGGTTCTCTAGAGCTTCTAGTCGTTAAGATTAAAGGAAGAAGCATAAACAGTGGTAATAACTGTGCAAATGTTTATACTGAACTTGTGAAAATAGCATACAGGCTCAAGCTTTCTGTCAGTTTACATATAGATATTTGCAGGTAAATTAAGTGAGACCACTGCCTAAATCTTCTGAAAGCCAGTGGGGCCTCAGCCTGAAATTCTTTGTAATGCGTGCAGGTAATTTCCAACAGGTAAATGCTGAAAAGCTGGAACTTTTGGAAAGAATTCATGTATGAGGAACCTCAGACCGTGAATTTGGGAAAGTGGACTCCACAGAGGTAAAGCCTGGAAAGTATGAGTATTGGTATCTGTTAGTAATAGTGGACAATTTTTCAGACTGAGCTGATTTGGCTTACCCTTAGTTTTGGAGTCCAAAGATGGCCCTTCATTCATGGTCCAAGTTCTCAATTTTTAACTAACACCCTAGGAATAAATTGGAAGTTATAATCTATTTATAGACCTTAGAGTTCAAGGCACTACAAAGAATGAATATGACCTTAAAGGAAACTAACTAAATTAAATACAGATACTGGCCATGGCTAGGTAAGCTTCCTCCACTTTGCTGTCCTTCGAGCAAGATGTAGCTTCTATGTTAAAGGATTTAATTACTTTGAAATACTTTAGTGTAGACCACCCCCTTTGGTTCCTAATCTTGGGAAGGTTATATTAACAGAAATGTCTAACTACAGACTGCAGGCATTACAACATATTCTTTTATGTACCTATCCTTTGGTAATCAAGGCCCACTGGCCACCTCAGAAAAACTCCACCTGAAGGGGAGGGGCCAAGATGGTGATGGAACAGCAGGGAAACACCTCAGCTCTCTCTAACCAAATAGAGTTTGGACTTCAATGCTCTGTTTCTCCAAATGACCCACAAAAAAGGCAATTACTCAGAGAGATACAGGAAGTGAAAAAAGAAAAGGGAAAAACTTACACAGACAGTAAAGTGGGAAGACCCTTCCCCCACCCATTGTTGGTGATGGGGCTCTACACTAAGCAGCTTAATTGGTGGGGTTTCATGCCAGGCTGCTTAAGTGGCCAGGCTCTGGACCGTCTGTGGACCACACACTCACAAGGGTCTCAGAAGACTCCTAAGAGGTCGTGCCAACCTAGAGAATACAAGCAGAAAACTCAGAAGGCAGAGCTAGCACGAAAACTCGCCACACCCTCCCTGGCATAGCATCTCTTCCTGGCTGGTACAAGCAGCCCAATCCAGTCAGGAGCAGCAGCAGCTGTCAGCAGTTGTGAACGACACTAGACTGGCAACATGGCACCTCTGTCCTGGTGGTTTAAATAGCCTAGCTTAACCTGGAGAAGCAGCGGCAGCTGGCAATGGTGGCAAACCACCCAGACTCCAGGCACAATGCCTCTTGACACTAGCCCACAGAAACAGCCCAGACCAGCCCTGGGCGGTAGCAGTGAATAGGGCGGGGACAGCTGCAGTGAACAACTCCAGATCGGTGACGGTTTGTGCCTCTCCATACTGGTCTGCATAAGGAGCCCAGCCTAGCCTGAGGCAGCAGCAGTGGTTAACACCTGACTTGTGGTGGGGTGCCTGGCTTGCATAAGTGGCCCAGCTGATTCTGGGGCAGTGGCAGCAGCTGGGGAAGTGGCAACACCTGTGGCAGCAGCAGCGTCATCAACAGCAGCAGTGAACAACTCCGGACCCGTAGTGGGGTGCAGCGCTTCTCCATACTGGTTTTTATAAGCAGCGCAGCCTAGCCCATGGTGGCAAAGGGGGTGAACAACCCCAGACTTGAGGCAGAGTGTGGTGCTGAACAACCCCAGAAAAGCCTCATGAACTTTCCTGACTGGGCTGGCTTTGAACCTGAATACACAGATCTGAGCCTTCTGAATAGTTAGAATTACAGTCATTCACACCAGCAAGGTCTTATTCTTGCCAACCCCCTAATTTTTTCTGAAATAGATCATTTCTTAATTCATACAAGGAATTTAAGGAAATACAAGAGAATCGACATAATACCCTGTATTCTATCTGACCATAGTGGAATCAAGCTAGCTCTCAATAATAAGGCATAAAATAGAAAAAACTTAAACACATGGAAATTAAACAGAACTCAGTTGAACAATACATGGGTCACCGAAGAAATTAAAGAAGAAATTAAAAACTTCCTACAATTCAATGAAAATGAAGAAACATCACAACGAAATCTATGGGCCACAGCAAAAGCAGTCCTGAGGAGCAAATTTATTGCTCTCAGTGCACACATCAAGAAAACAAAGACCGGATTGGGAAGGTGGCTCAGAGGTAGAACACTTGCCTTGCATGCATGAGGCCCTGTGTTTGATTCCTCAGCACAACATAAGCAAAAAGGAAAAAAGCCAGAATAGCGCTGTGGTTCAAGTGGTAGAGTGGTAGCCTTGAGCTGAAGAGTTGAGGGACAGTGCCCAGGCCCAGAGTTCAGGCCCCATCACCGGACGACCCCTTCCAAAAAAAAAAAAAAAAAAAAAAGAAAAAAGAAAAAAAAGACCAAGTAAACAATCTTATGATGCAACTAAAACTGCTGGAGAAACAAGAAAAATTTGAACCTAAATTTGCTAGACAGAAAGAGATAACCGAAATAAGAGCTGAAATTAATGAGGTAGACATTAAGAAAATTATAAATAAAATTAATAAAATAAAAAGGTTTTTTGTTAAAAAAAAGTCAGTAAAACTGAGGGACCACTGGCAAGAGTAACTAACAAAATAAGAGAGGAGACCCAAATCAATAATATCAGAGATATCACAGGAAAATTACAACAGACATCCAAGATATCCAATTAATCATAAAGAAGTAATTCCAGACTCTAATCACAAAAGAAGGAAAACCAAGCAGAGAGGGATAAATTTCTACTGAAATTCAAATTTCTATTCCCCCCTTTCCTTTTCAGCCATGCTTCTCTACCATGTATGGTGGGGGCAGCAGTTCGGTAAACAAATATCTTTTCCTGCCTGAATAGCATGTGGTGTTCTCTTCATTGGCTACCTAATGAAACCTACCTATTTAATATACCTTACATATGGTGCCATGATTCGGATGGGGTTTTTGAGTCGGAAATGTTAGAATTTCCTAACCACCACTTTTCTGTGAACCAAACTGCCTTGAGACTTTTAACCAATACCATTGCTGGCCTTCACATCCACATCCACATTACTTCTCCAGTCTTGTGAGTGAAACTACTCTCTATGGCTCTTTGTTGGTCAATCTCTGTGCAGATGTGGCAGCATGACAGATAGCTCCTATGGCCTTTGGCCGAAAGGCTGGTAACCTACGAAGCTGAGGATGCTAGGTTTGGGGGGCTTGGCCATTTCTCTCTAGAGGGCTCTGGGGGAAGTCGGGATGCTGCTTCTGCTTGGTCAGCTCTTCTTCATTCACCAGACTGACTCTCCTACACATTTTCTGGGGTGATGTGAGTCATGCCCGAGCCGTAAAACCCCTCTGAAATGCCTCCTGCGCTCTCTGGATATCCAGAGCACCTAATGTTTTAATGCTATTCTAAGATTTAGACAATTATTGCCTCTGCAATGGTACATGGTCAGAAGTCTGTTTACTTTCAGGCTCCATATGCTCTCTGCTATTCATGTCCAACTTTCTATATCTCTCCCTTTGTTTTCTACAACTTTTTGGATTGTGTCCTGAAGAATGCAATATGGGCTGGGTTCCAGGGACCCCCCTCTAGGTTCCCTCTCGAAGGCTTGCCAAACTAAGCTTGATTTTTTGTTTATGCTTTCTTTGCTTTTTTTCAGAAATTTGCCGTCTTGAGTTCGCTATCTTGGCCACAGGGTGGGTTAAGGGTTTGGCCGGATCCAACCCTTACCGCTCCACCAAGCTTACTACTCCTGCACCCACCTATTCTAATGTGCCTTTCTAACAAGTTGCTCTTTTCACAGACCCTGGAAACTGAGGCCCAACCATCTGATGTGCTTTGTTAGAAAAGATGTCTAAAAAATGTCAAAAAATTTAGGTTTTGCGTTTTGCCTTTTTTGTTTTGTGTTGTGTTCAAGTACTGACAACATGATTCTAAAGTATTGGGCATATGTGTCCTAAGATTCTCTCATCTAATGAGTTTTTTCATTGCAGAATATTTGGTCAATTCTTGATAAGGACGAGGTAAGCTCTTCTTATTCTATTTGATCTCCTTGTTACTTTAGTTGAAAATAACAAAGGGCTTTTGTGGCAAAGATTGTAGTTCAAAGCCAGCCCGGGCTGAAAAATCCCTCAGACTCCATTTCCCAACTAACCTGCAAACAGCCAGGCAGGAAGCATTTGCTCAAGCCTCTTATCTCTAACCAGCAAACACTGCAAGTGGTACTATAATTCAAAGTGGTAGAGTGCTAGCCTTGAGCAGAAGTGCTCAGGGACAGTGCCCAGGCCTTAAGTACAAACCTCCTTGAATACCAACTGGGATAAACCATCCCAGCAACAAGCACCTAGACTCAGCCAGTCTGGGGAACAAGGAAAAATGGAAAGGAGTAAGAGGAGATATTATCACATCATTCACTTTGTGCTGCCCTTTCAAAATTAACCAGAGCCGGGAGATCAATAGAAGTAAGAAGACTGCCCATCTAATGTCAATATCTATCTAACTTTCAACTGGAAAGGAATTTATATTCTTGCCTTTGTTACTTGACTTATTCTCTACCTAGTCACCAGATGTCAGAAATAGTTAGCAACATTTGTACCAACATTTTCAGCCCCAAGACCTTCCTCTTGCTATTTATTTGCTCTATAGTATTTTTTTCAGTCCCTCAATGCCTGAGTCTTCTCCAGACTTCCTCCAAGAGACTTGCCTACTCTCGACTTCATCTAAGCACTCAATGCCCAAGTGACAGCTGTTTCCTGCTGCCTTCTCCTAGAGGGGACCATATCTCAGCCTTTTACCACTACTGTTGACACCCATGAAAACAGGAAGTAGCCAGAGAGAATCTTCGCACTTTTTCATAATTATCAAAAGGCTGGAATATAAGGTCTGAACAGGGACACCCCCCTTCTTCTTGGCTAAGTTTCCACCCAATATCTGTTACATAGATAACTGGCAGATCTGGAAGCAGTCACCTTCCCCTCCTGCTAGGTCACATCCTGGGCCACCTCTGGTCACATGCCTCCCATCTGATCTTAGGAGGGTCGCAGACCCTGAGATCACATCTGGATCCAGTGTGTCCACACCTTTCCCCCACCTGGCCACGCCTCCTCCTGTCCGTGGCCTAGATAAGTCCTGGCCCAGAGGTGGGGAACCCCTTCCTTTTCAGCCATGCTTCTCCACCATGCATGGTGGGGGCAGCCTTTTGAAAAAAAATAAATATTGCCCAAACAGAACCAAGAAGAAATAAATCAATTGAGCATGTCAATAACCTACAAAGAGATAATAGAAGTAATCAGAAGTCTTCCAACAGTAAAAGCCCAGGACCTGATGGATTCACAACAGAATTCTACATGGCCTTTAAAGAGGAACTAATACCCATACTCCTCCAGCTCCTCAGAGAAATAGAAACAGAGGGAGTAATCCCAAACTCATTCTATGAAGCCAATATCACCTTCATTCCCAAACCAGGCAAAGACCCAACAAAAAAAGAACTATACACCAATCTCTTTTATTAAGACAGATGCATGCAAAGCTCCTCAATAAAACTGCAGCCAACAGAATCCAGAAACCTCACCAAAAAAATCATACATTATAACCAAGTAGGCTTCATCCCAGAGATGCGGGGATGGTTTAACACATGTAAGTCAATAAATGTAATCCATCACATCAACAGATCCAAGGTCAAGAACCACATGAATATCAACATTGATGCAGAAAAGGTTTTTGATGAAATTCAGCACTCATTTATGTTAAAAGATCTGGGAAAAAATAGGAATATATAGAACATTTGAAAAGACAATAAAAGCCTTACATGGCAGATCAAAGGCCAATATTATACTTAATGAGGAAAAACTACAACCAATTCCCCTAAAAACAGGAACAAGGCAAGTATGCCCACTCTCTCCACTCTTCTTCAATATAGTTCTGGAATTCTTAGCCAGAGCAACAAGGCAAGAAGAAGACATTAAAGGGATCCACACAGGACATGAAGAAGACAAACTATTTTTTTTCAGATGGCATTATTTTATAAATTAATGATCCCTAAAGCTCAGCCCCAAACTCTTAGAGCTTATAAACCAATTTGACAAAGTAGCAGGATACAAAATTAACCCACAAAAATCAGCCGCCTTTCTGTACACCAACAATGTACAAGCAGAAATGGAAATCAAGGAAACAACCCTATTCACAATAAAAAAGTATCTAGGAATTAAACTAACCAAAGATGTACAGGGTCTATTTCATGGAAAGTGTAAAAGCCTTAAAAAATGAATCATAGAGTGTGAAGATTCAGGGTCTATGTTGAGGGGGTAAAATGATACAGGCTCCAGTCTCAGGATTATCTGAGGACTGTGTTTGGTATTAGGAAAGCTCTCGGCACGCCGGGCTAGAGAGGGAAAATGTTCTCTCTCCCTATCGCAAAACACATGTCATAGACTCCTGGGAGCTGAGGAAGTAGCTCTTCTGCTTACTTAAGCATAGATGAACAGCTGGTCAAGCATTTTCCTGAGATTGGAGAAGTGGTTTGAGCTTGCTCTAAAATAGTTTAGATAATAATATACCAAGACATTGTCTCATAGGTCAAGTAAAAATGTATCTGTTGAAATTTTTGTGTGAATATCTTCTGACCAAATCTTGGCAAAGATCATGCTTGCTTGTCTTTAAATACCTACTAACAATAAAGCACAGCATGCAGTGGAAATTGCATTTTTCACTCTGCATCCCCTGTGTCCTGGTGATTTCGTGACCCTTACCCAGGGACCCCAATGAACTAGACGTTGACAATTGGCGCCCGAACAGGGATCCTGCACTGTTGAATTCAGGAAGGGTTATTCAGGTAAGTACTTTTAATTACAGGGTGATGGGACAAGTTAAGTCTACTCCGTACTTACATATGCTTAAACATTTACTTGCTGCCTATGGTGTAAATATTTCTTCTTTTGACATAGAAATGTGTATTAATGTAGTTAGGGAATGGAATCCTTTGGTTCCCCAATAAAGGAACATTAGATGTTGATAATTGTAAACGAGTAAAGAATAATGTAGAAAGAGCTGTTCGAGAAGGGGAAGAGATTAGATTTTGGTCAATTTGGGCTATTTTACATACCCTTTTTAAAGCTTTGAATGAGGAAACATTAATGGCAGACTTAAAGAAAGAGGCCACCCCTTCTATTGAAGATTTACAATTGGACTCTGAGGTTAAGGATGCAATAGATAAGGATGCATTGCAATTAACAAAGAAAAAACTAGAGGTAAAAATGGGCTGAAAAGGAACAAACTGAAAGTGTAAATAAAATTTCTGAGCAAATGGAATTGATTTTATCAAAATTACAGCAAATGGAGTTGGAAATTAGCAGAGTGAATGGAGAACCTGAGAAAGTGAAAGTAAAGCAGCCTTCGGCTCTTCCCCTGGCCGATGCAATATTTACAGCATCACTCTCTCACAAAACAGAGGGCTCAGACAGTGAGTTTGATGATGAAATGCCTATTTTTTCTTATCCTGTAATTCGACCACCCCCTATGAATGGTATAGCTCAACCAGCCAGATATGAAGGTGTTGCTGTTGATGATATTGGTAAACTTAAAAAGGCAGTGACGTTGTATGGTCCTCAGTATCTTTATGTTAAGGAATTGCTTAATGGGCTTGCTCGACATTACAATAATTTTGCTCCCGAAGATTGGAAGATGCTTTGTAAAGCCTTGCTTAAGGAACCTTAATACCAACAATGGCAAATGTGGTTTACTGAGTTATGTACAGAAAGGTCAAGACAAAATGCACAGAGCAGTAATTCACGCCTACAGGTGATAACCTTTCCCATGTTGAGTGTAACAGAACAATATGTGGATGCTCCTATGCAAGTGAACTCTCCGAAAGAGATCCATGAGCAGTTACAAGACATAGCATGGGAAAGGATTCGGCCAGTAGAAGAGCATTATGGCTCTTGGACTAAAGTAATTCAAAAACCTAATAAACCCTGTATTAAATTTTTATCACAATTAAAATAGCACCTAAAAAGATACAGGGGTAAAATATTTAGGATACGTTGTTTCTAGACAAACAGTGACACCTCAAAAATATCTTTATGACGTGATCAATTACATACGTTAAATGATTTTCAAAAGCTCTTAGGAGATATTAATTGGATGTGACCAGCCTTAGAAATTCCTACTTATCAATTACATAATTTGTTTTAATTGTTAAAGGGGAGCCTGATTTACATAGCAAAAACTTTAACTTAGGAGGATAAAAATGAATTACAATTTGTACAGCAAAAAATAAAAAAGAAATGGTTTTACATCGAGTAATGCTGAATCAACCCATAAATTTATATATTTTGGATGCATGGAAATACCCAACAGGAATTATAGGACAAAATGAGCTACCATTAGAATGGATTTATACACGGCATGGATTTACAAAGAATATTATGCCTTATGAACAACAGTTGGCAATTATTATTCAACAGGACAGGCAACGGGTATTTACCCTATCGGGGTATGATTTATTTAAAATTATTTTTCCTTTGCCAAAAGACCAAGTAAAATATTTGTTAAACATGTCTGAAATGCTACAAATAGCATTAGTAAATTTTACTGGGCAATTTTCCTATCATTTTCCCAAAGGTAGATTGTGGGATTGCTTGCATAAACAACAATTTGTCATTAATGATATAATTACCAAGGCCCCTATTCCCACTGCTCTTACCGGTTTTACAGATGGCTCCAAAACAAAAAGTGCTTATTGGACAACAAATAAATATTAGGTACAAACAACTACTTTTGCATTAGTTCAACAAAATGAACTTTTTGCTATTATTAAGGTGCTGCAAGATTTTGTGGGAGATATTAATATTGTTACTGATTCTGCTTATGCTGTAGTAGTTGTGACTAATATAGTCACTGCTGTTACATATTCATCTAAACCCCAGCTAAATCAATTATTTAAACAATTACAAGCATTACTGCAACATACTGCAACAACGTAATGCCAAAGTGTTTGTAACTCACATTGAGGCTCATTCTTCATTACCTGGGTACCTTGTATATGGCAATAATCAGGTTGATAAATTAGTTAGTTTTGCTTCTGCTGAACAGGATCATGCTCATTTACATACAAATGCTGGCCTTTCACATATGCATTATAAAATACCTTATTCTCAAGCTAAACAAATTATTAAAAGGTGTCCTATCTGCAGACCAATGCATTTGAGAGTTGTATTTGCTAGAGTAAATACTCGAGGATTATAACCTAATGAGCTCTGACAAATGGATATGACCAATGTACAAGCCTTTGGCCGTTTTTCCTTTGTACATGTTACAATAGATACTTATTCTAAATTTGTTTGGGCTTCTGTCCTTATGGGAGAAACTGTTAACCATGTAATAGAACACTTTTTGGAAGCTTTTGCCATTATTGGAGTACCTGCCAAAATAAAGACTGATAATGGACCAGCCTATAAAAGAATCAAATTTAAAAGATTTTGTGAACTTTATGATATATATGATATACTGTATATATTACAGTAATAGAATATAACCCCCAAGGACAAGCCATTATTGAACGAGTTCATGGCACACTAAAACAACAAATTAAAAAATTAAAAAGGAGGAAAAGGTTAGATGAAGGTATGGATATTTTGTGGTTTTCCATGCAAAATCCTAAAATAATTTTACATCAAGCTCTTTTTGTTCTCAATTTTTTAAACTTACCACAAGGAGATATTTTAACTACAGCTGAGCACCATTTTGAACAAGTTTCAGAAAATCCTTATTTAAATGCTCCCGTATGGATTAAGATTGCATTGGATGCAGAATGCCAACCAGGAACATTATTACATAAGGGGCGAGGGTATGGTTTTGTGTCTACACAGGATGGCAAACAATACTGGCTTCCAGCACGATGGATACAGACGCTGCCCAGTGAGGACAGCCAGTATCCCGCAAGGAATCAGCCACCAGTTGAGGAAGAAGAAAGCCCAGCTGCCCACCTGGGGGCAGGTTAAAAAGTTGACTGGAGAAGGACAAAACATGTTACAACGTGCTGGTAAACCTGTCACTGCTGAGAACTTGTTCTTGGCCATGTGTGCCCTGCTTACTGTAAACTCTGGCCATGCTAATGCTAATGTAAGTTATTAGGCCTTTGTTCCTAACCCTCCTTTATTGGAACCTGTTGTTTGGAGAGACATGGATATAACCATCTATACTGTTCCTGCTATTTTATCTCCTCCTTGGAATAATTTGACATTTTACAATAAGGATGATGGTAGCTTTTTAAATTTTACTTACTATATTCATTCCTTGCCTGTTTGGGGCCTCCTCCATGTTTAGTTATGAATTGGCAACATTGGGTTTTACCTGGGAAACACACTTCCGATTCTAGAACACAGCTACAGTGATTAACTACTTGGTCCATTAATAGTAGCTGGGAAAGTGTCACCTTTGATGGCGAGTTATCCTTACCTATGTACCCTGATTTTACTTGCCTTTTGTGTGGCAAGAGTGTAGAGGAACATTTGGAAAAAAGTTCAATAATTTTATTAATTGAGGAACTTTTGAACAATTTATTAACACATGTTCAGAATGGAATATTACCAGATGTGATTTATCAAATGTTACTAGGATGCCGGATGCCATTAATGGATTGCTTACTGGAGCTCGATTGATAGCCTGGGGAGATGGAGGCATTACAGATGCTCGATGGGCTTTCATGGCTGCACCCACTGCTGATCAGGCTCATCGTTGGAAGGGCGCAGCGCCGCTATACCCCGTGATGCTACCAAATGGATTGTTTTCGGGGATGGCCAACTCTGCATCCACTTATAATTTTACTTTGTACAAATCTTATAATGTAACTGCTTGTGTACCTCTGCCTTATGTATTTTTAGTGGGAAATTTTACATTTTCTCCTACTATTTTTTTGTTTTAATTGTCACCTGTATTCTTGCATTAATTCCTCTCTTAATTTTAATGACAGTGATAGTATTATGATTTTCCACAAAGAACTCATATTTGGCTACCTGTTAAATTAGGAAGAGAATAGTCCCCAAATCCTTTGGATAGTGTTGTTATTGAATTTTTTACCAAACTACTAAAACGTACAAAACGTACAATTGGAGCCATTATAGATGTGATTTTAAGCCAAATTGCTATTACTACTGTTGCTGCAGTGTCTGGAATTGACCTACACACTTCTTTACAAACTAAAAACTTTGTGAAAGAATGGCACCGGGATTCACATAAATTGTGGGTCTTACAGGCAAAAATTGATGCTCAATTACAAACACAGATTAATATTCTTAAACAGACAGGGGGATGGTTAGGAAAAAGTTATTGGCTTTAGAAAAACAGTTATTGTTAAAATATGATTGGAATTCTACTACCTTTTGCATTACTAATGTAAAATATAATAAATCTATACATGATTGAAATGGACTACAGCAGTATTTATCTGGAAAGTCTACTGCTGCTCAATTAGTTGCTCAGTTACAATTTAATGTACATGATATTTTTGGTAAACAATTTGCAAATGATGATGCTTCTAATATTGCTGATACATTTATTAAACGGTTGGAAGGGTTAGATCTGAAAGGAATACTACAAAGCATTTCACATACTGCTAGTGGTATGGGAATTATGATTGTTATTATTCTGTTTGCACTTTTGCTGTTATATTTGATTTTTATGAAACCAAAGCAAGTTTCTATGATAACCCTGTGGAAAGCTTTACTTTTAAAACAAAAGAAAAAAGAAAGAAATTGTGAAGACTCAGGGTCTATGTTGACGGGGTAGAATGATGCAGGCTCCAGCCTCAGGATTATCTGAGGACTGTGTTTGGTATTAGGAAAGCTTGGGCTAGAGAGGGAAAATGTTCTCTCTCCCTATCTCAAAACACATGTCACAGACTCCTGGGAGCTGAGGAAGTAGCTCTTCTGCTTGCTTAAGCATAGATGAACAGCTGGTCAAGCATTTTCCTGAGATTGGAGAAGTGGTTTGAGTTTGCTCCAAAATAGTTTAGATAATAATATACCAAGACATTGTCTCATAGGTCAAGTAAAAGTGTATCTGTTGAAATTTTTGTGTGAATGTCTTCTGACCAAATCTTGGCAAAGATCATGCTTGCTTGTCTTTAAATACCCACTAACAATAAAGCACAGCATGCAGTGGCAATTGCTGTTTGCACTCTGCATCCCCTGTGTCCTGATGATTTTGTGATCCTTACCCAGGGACCCCAACGCACTAGACCTTGACAATAGAAGATACCAGGTATCGAAAGATTTCCCATATTCCGGGATAGGCAGAATTAATATGGTGAAAATGACCATACTGCCAAAATTAATGAACACATTCAATGCTATTTCCATTAAAATTCCAGTGACCTACTTTTCTGAAATAGAGAAAATAGTCCAAAAATTCATATGGAACAACAAAAAACCTAGCATAGCCAAAATAATTTTAGGCAAAAGAAAGAATGCAGGAGAGATCATGATACAGGACTTCAAGCTATATAATAGAGCCATAATAACAAAGACAGCTTGGTACTGGCACAAAGAGAGACCCAAAAATAAATCAGTCAGGTTAGAGGACACAGAAATATAGCCGCATATGCACAGTCAGTTGATATTTGACAAAGGAGCCAAAGATATACAGTGGAACAATCACAACCTCTTCAAATACTGTGTTGGGAAAACTGGCCACATGCAGAAAACTAAAAGTGGATCCTAGCCTATCATAATGCACTAACATCAACTCAAAATGGATTAAAGACCTTAACATCAAGCCTGAAAATCTGAAACTACTGCAGGACTGGGTATGAGAGACACTTGAACTTACAGGCATAGGCAGGAACTTCCAGAACAGATGCCCAGGGTCATTACAATTTTGAGAATGACTCGATGGGACTACCTTAAAATAAATAGTTTCCGCACAGATAAAAAAATAGCAACCACACTAGAAAGAAAGCCAAATAATTGGGAAAATATATTTACCAGCAATTATCTTGTACATGTAATTGTAACCCCTCTGCACAGTTTTTTTGCAATAAAAATAAAATAAAATAAATATTTACCAGCAATATATTAGAAAAGGGTCTAATAGCCATTATATATGGTGAACTTTAAAAACAAACTCTTCATAAATCTAACAAACCAATCTTGAAATGGTCAAGGTTGCTAAAGAGATACTTCTCAGAAGAAGAGATAAAAACTTGCAAAGGAACACGTGAGGAAATGTTCATAATTCCTGGCTGTAAAGGAAATGCAAATAAAAACAACTCTGAGATACCACCTTACTCCATTCAGAATGGCCCACATCCTAAATTTAGACAATGACAAATGCTGGAAGGGATGCAAAGAAAGAGAAACATTACTGCATTGCTGGCAGTAATGTATATTAATACAACCACTTTGGAAACCAGTCTGGAGGTACCTCAGAAAGCTAAATATCGACCTCTCCTATGAACTGGCCATACCACTCCTAGGCATCTACTCTGAACAATAGGAACCAGTATAGAAAGACACACACCTCAATGATTATTGCAGCACTGTTCACAATAGCCAAGATTTGGAAAGAACCCAGATGAGCTACTACTGATAAATGGATCCAAAAATTGTGGTACCTATATACAATGAAATACTATGCAGCCTTTAGAAAGGACAAAATGATCGCATTTGCAGGGAAATGAATGGAACTAGACCAAATTATTTGAGTGAGATAAGCCAAGAACAACAAGACAAATGGCACAGGGTCTACCTGATATGTGGATGCTAAAGCCAAAATGCAAGAAGGTATGACAAAGTAAACAGGACTCGAGAAACAAAGGACAGCCACTCATTTTGTTGTATCACCATTAATGACTCCATGTTCTTGACCATGTAGATGGTAGAAATATGCATGCAATAGAGGGAAGCCAGGAGGAGGAACACAATAAGTGGGAAATGGAACAACATACAACAAAGTGGCCCATCATTTGCACTGGACATAGAAGAAAAATAACTAAGCAACCCAAACACAGTGATGGGAAGGGAGGAATGTGTGGGAAAGAGGAAAAGAAGGAATAGCCGACACTAAGCAAAAGGAAAAAAATGTAAACATCATCTGAGGTGGGAAAAATAATTTGGATTGTCAAAGCTCATAGAATTAACAAACTTTAGACCATGATAACAATAATTTGCCTTGTCAAGTTTAAAAAGTGTTTGTGACTTTAACTAAGTATCACAATTCCACAATACTGTGAAATATGTGAAATATATGTAATCACCTATCTCAATTTTTCAAAACGTGTGAGAAGGGAAGGGTTATGAGGGATGAGTGACAATATTGTCAGACACCTTGTATTCATGTACTGTTTTGTAGGATGGGAACATCTTTGTAAAACTACTTAAAGAAAATAATAATAAAAGCTGTTTAAAAATAAATAAACATTAGGATGACGATAAAAAAGTTCAAATATAAAATAAGAAATTAATCCAGTTGGAACGAAAATTTCTTTGGGGAGAGTAATGTAGTGTATTCTATAGCAAGTCTCACTTCAGCATTAAATTCAAAAGCTAGACCTCAAGTAAATGAAATAAAATAAGAAATTGAATTGAAAAAAGAAAAAAAAAGAAACTCCACCCACTCTTCCTTGCCTGGACAGCTGGTGTGGATAAAAATGCATCATGCTCCTGAATTGGAACTGAAGTGGCAAGGACCTTACTTGGTCATTCTAACTTCACTGTTGCATATTATATTAGCATGAAAACAGCATTGGATTCATCAGTCTCTAGTAAAATAGGCAGTGGACCCATATACAGAGAAGGCTACAAGATGGACTGTGCAGACACTCAGAGGGACCCTTAAGGATAAGACTTACTAAGTGTTAATTAGCAATAACTAGTGTGTTTCTATAATTTACTTGTTTACAATTAAATGTACATTTTAAGCCTGTTCATTGGGTGGAGAGATGGGATTTTTTAGGATTTGGTAAGAACGAATCAAGGATTTGATTTGACATGAAAACCAGTGGGGGATGTATAAAGCAGCAAAGCCCTAATAATCAGCATGACCCACTAATCAATGCGGCCCCATGTCCTGGCCCGCAGGAGTGCATGAGTCATGCCACCAAAGGGGTCAGGGCATGCTGCTGGAGGGAGTTGGATGTCATCCTCAAATGAGCTGTTAAGAAGTTATTGAGGAATGCGCAGTTCATGAAGTGATGGATGAAAACTGTTAGGCAGGAGACCCACTAGGTCTGGGAGGGGTTCAAGCTATATATAGGCTGCATAGCCAGAGCAATGGAATTGGAGAAAATCAAGTGAAGACCTGGAAGGAAGGAAGTGGTGAGATAGCAGGGGGGAAAGACTTGGGAGAAGAGGAATTTGAGGGAGTACAGGAGGGGAAGGACGCCAATTGGCCACCAGGCCAAAGAAGTGTAGGCCTGTAGATAGTGGAGAGGCCTAAAGAGAAGAAGGAAGTGATGGAAGGGAAAAAGGGAAATGAAGGACATGTCTATAAAAAGGAGGGAGTTAGAGAAAAGGAAAAAGCCTTACCTATTGAAGTATGGAGTTTCGAGATGATAATTTGGGGGGTGGTGGTTTGCACAGTAATTAAATATGTGCAGGGCTGCCCATTGGAGGTCTGAGATTTGGTGGTTGGGGCTGGCTTGTCAATGAGTGTACAGCCCAGGGCAAGGCAAATGCAGGCCCATTTCTAGCGTAAATAAAATTACCCTCAATGTGCCTTATTAGATTGTCTTGTGTTTTATGTAACATAAGTATACAAGTTTATAAGTTAATAGTGTCAAAGGCTACGAATTTTGTAAAATGTTATGAGGTCATAATAGCTTTGCAAAACCCAATGGGACAATGATATCACAATGGCAATATGATGTCACAATATCAAATCATAATAATATTTTGATGTCATAATTAGTTGGTGATGCCATAATGGTGATGAGGTCACAATAGGTTTATGATGTCACAATGGATTGATGATGTCACAATGGCATGCTAGACTTCAATTTTCCATAACTTCAAATGAGAATATAAATCCAGAATGGGATTGTGATATCTACAAAGTCATGCATTGGCCTAAACGTTATGAACTCCCAACAAGTATGTAATGTCACAATGGATTACAATGTTCATGATATCTGACAGAGTGATGACATAATTTTCATGATATCAGAGTGCATTTCTAATATCACATATCATACCTGAAATTGGTAAAAAACAGATTATCAGATCAAAAAGGGCTTGTGTGTCACAAGGGCATCAGGTCAAAGTTATGAGGAGAGGACCGGTTAATGATGGCACACTAGTGATTCTGCTTCGAAGGGTTTGTAATATTACAATGGTATAACTGATCCCAATTGTTAGACCACAAAGAATATATGGGTAAACAACTGAATTTTTTTGTCACAAAGGCCATATGCTGTTTCAAAGGTGCTAAGAGATCATAATCGATTAAAACATCACAATGTGATGGTGATGTCACAATGGCAATGTGATGATGCAATAGGTTTGTGATATCACGGTGGTCATGAGGTCACCCATGGAATAGTGATGTCATTATGAATTTGTAATATTACAATCACATGTCTGATTTCAATTGCTACTGGTTTACAATGAGGATAAGAATTCAAGGAAGGAGCTAGAAGTCCTAAAACCCATGAATATTCTAACATGTGATTTCAAAATAAGTTTGTGAAAACAGAATGGTAGAGTAATATCACAATGTCAATATGGTGTCACAATATCATGTCATAATAAAGTGTTAAGGGGGTTCTGAGGAAAATGGTGGAGGAGAAGCTGGAGGCTAAACAAGCTTTCTCATAGAAAGCAGTTTTAGTGTTCAAGTGAACAATCCTTGGGTAGAGAATCACACCAAATGTGCCATCACAGTACAGAGAGTGTGTCCAGAGAGGGAAAATCCAGTCAAGGAGACAGATCTGAGCACTTGCAAGTAGCCGTGGCTGCTGTGGCTGCAGCGGCAGCAGTGGCGTCCATAGCCATCATACCTACAACAGAGAGATCCCAGGACAAAGGTGCCAGACACAGCGGACAGGGGGTTCTACTCAACACCAGCAAGAACTGAGAAGGAGCAGATACCTTCATCCTTCAGATTGCAGACCAGAGAGTGCCCAGGAACTAAGATTCTGTCATGAGTAGAACCCTGAAATCCTCACTCCTTCTCAGGGAGCAGAGGTGGGAATGCCAGCCCTATCCCCTACCACCACTGGAGATCTCCATCTTTGATACTGACAAAGACCCAGCTGAGCAGGTAGCTCCAACTCAGGCCTTGGAAGAAAACAAAAGAGTCATTTTGCAAGTCACAGGAACAAGAAGGGACCTGGCAGGCTCAGTTCCACCCAGGGCAAAGTCACCCCGCCCAGGCAGAGAGAGCTCTGCCCTCAGAGAAGTGACTTTCTTCAAGGTGTAAACAGAGCCAGAGTCTGACCCTCCCTACAGAAGCCTAGACAAACAATTGAAATTCAGTAAACATAAATCCTGAGAATGGCTCAAAGCTGGACTCTGTGTCTCAGAAGCTAGCCCCTCAGGGAAAAGCTACTGTTTGCTGAAAGGCCTCAAACCTACCCAGAACCTAGCCTCATCACAGCTTCTCCAAACTAGAGGAAATTGCCATTTCCCTCTTTTGGGATACTCAAAGCAGATCTCCGTCCCATTGAACTAGCCTGGGAAGAGGATCACAAAATCCTGCCTAACACAGAGCATTTTCTGCCCAAACAAACTGACTTAAGAAACCAATCAAGCCATAGGAAACAAAACACCACAAACAGACCAGAGACTCGACCAAGAGACTGGTTATGGACACAGGGGAGATACAAGTTCTTCCCATTCCCGCCCCCTAAAAAAAACTCAAAAGCCAAAGAGCTCTTTTATGAATTTTTTTTTAATTTTAATTTTAAAAATGTTTTCTGATAGTATTTTTTCTCATAATTTTTATTTTTGGTGTATGTGCGTGTGTGTGTTTGACCTTTTGGTCCTTTTTATTATTTTCATATTTTCTCTTTCTTTTTTGCATGACTTAATTGCTGTTCTGCTCATCCCCAGATATATACCTGTTGTCAATTATTACACCTTATCCTCCATTTTGTACATAATTAATCCAGAAATTTATTACTCAATTCACAACCTCTTAGGCTTAAATTCTTTACGAGCAGTTTTATTTCTTTATACCTACATAATTTTCTAGTAACCAATTAAAAAAACTTTTATTTTTTAGTTTTTCTTGTCTCCTTTCTCTCCTCTCCTCTTCTCATCCTATTCTTTTCTTCTCTCAATATCATTTCTTTAAACTTACATAAATTGTGTTTCATTTCTTAAACTTGAATTTTTGTTTTTCCATTTTTTTCTTTAAAATATCTCTCCTATCATTCTGCCCAAACCACTTCCCTCTCAGAGATTAGGACTTGGTTAAATTTACTTTCCTTTAATCTATCCATATCCCTCTAGTCCTATTTTTCCCCACATTTCTAACTAAAGCTAATAATTTCTGGTTTGCCAAATCCTTCTTTGCTGTTTGTAACCCATTAATCCATGGTTGTTTGACGTTGAATAGATTGTATCTGTTGAACTATATTGTATTTGAAGCCATTTTGATTGTGCGACTACAGGACTCTGGTTGATGCTTTCCTTAAAATAGTATTCTAGCACAAAATTGGTGTTACTTTCATACCAAGTTGGCAGAATAAGCTGGAAGAACACAAGAAAAATGGCAAATCCAGGTGTCTGAACTCCCACTCATGATAATCAGGTGACCGAATAGTTAATGAATAATTCAGAGGAGAGTTATCAAAAGCTCTATGAACACTGCTGGTAAACATGGTGAATGAAATAACTGAAAACTTGCAAAGGACTCAGTGTGAGTATGATAGAGAGCGAGAGGAGGCAAACAAAAATTAATACAGGAATCTTGAGAGCATTAGGGAACTACTTAAAGATTAAAACAGGAATTGCATAAGCCGGTTGAGAACAGTTAAAGAGAAATACAGGGATAACATGAGAAGGTTGAAAACAGTTATAGAGAATTACAGGAATTGTGTAAATGCGAGGAAACTTATCAAAGTGTAATACAGGAATTGAGAGAGAGGGATGAGAATAGACGAAGATCAATACAGGCACTCATGGAATCCATAAACAGACAGCTGAAACAATTCTGAGAGACCACAAAAGGAATGATGACTGGAGCCCAACAGAAGGAATGGGAGTCCAAGGAAACCATAACCAATCAACTAAGTGATTTGAGAATAAACACTGAACACCAAATTAAGGAAGTAAAGTTGAAACAATATCTAAAACAAATCTCCAACAAAGAATTTGAAGCCATTAAAACCACCCAATTAGAAGGAAAAGTAATAAAAACAAAGAAGGAAGACTTGACAGTAAGTTAGACCATGCAGAATATCGAATCTCAGGGATTGAAGACAGCCTGGATATTATAGAGAAAGAACATACAATTATCCAAGACAAATTCTAGAAATACGATCTATTCAATATTTGGAAGACACCATCAGAAGGCGAATGTGAGGATACTGGGTATAGAGGAGCACCTAGAGACAGAAGTTAATGGTCTAGGAAATACATTTAACAGAATCCTAGCAGAGAACTTCCCAAACATGCAAAAATATAGGCCTATTCAGATACAAGAAGCCATTAGAACCCCATATAGACCAGACCAGAACAGAACATCCCACTGTCACATTGTAATCTGCACAGGATCAATTCAGACCAAGGAAAGGATCCTTAAAGCTGTCAAGTCGCCTCTAAAAGGAAAAAAATTAGAATAACCTCAGATTTCTCAGCAGAGATGAATAAAGCAAGAGCCTGGCATGATGTATGCCATGCCCTAAAGATAAGTAAGTACCAGCCAAGAATACTGTTCCCAGCTAAACCCTCCTTCATAACCGAAGGTCAAATAAAAACAGTGCATTGCAAAGAAAAATTGAAACAATAAATCTCCACCAAACCAGCTGTACAAAAGGTACATAAAGATGTCCTACGCATAGAAAACGAACAAGACCACAGTAAAGGGTGAGAAACTGCGTTCAAGGGAATAAAATTAGAACTCAACACCAAAAGGCACAAATGAAGTCCTGTAACACATAGAGGTTGAACAACACACTGTTGAATCACAAATGAGTCATGGAAGAAATTAGAAAGGAAATAGAAATTTTCATGATATTCAACAAAAATAAACACACAAATTACCAGCTCCTCTGGGACACAGCAAAGGCAGTACAGAGAGGCAAGTTCATAGCTGTGAGTTCCTATATCAATAAATTAGAGAGATTTGAAACCATCAATTTAATAAGACATCTGAACCTCCTTAAAAAAAGAGCAGCAAGATAAACCCCAATCCAAGAAATGGAAAGAAATAATTAAAATTAAATCAGAATTAAATGAATTAGAATCCAAAAACACCATATAAAGAATCAACAAAACAAAGAATTGGTTCTTCAAAAAATTTAACAAAATTGATAGACCCTTAGGAATTCTTACCAGACAAAGAAGACAAGACAACCAAATAACCTCAAAGATGAGAATGGAAACATAACCACAGAAACAACCAAGATTCAGAACATTATAAAGGAATACTTCTCAAACCATTATGCTAATAAGTTTGAGAACCTGGTAGAAATGGACATTTTCCTAGCTAATATCGACTTGCAGAAACTCAACCAAGATGAGATAAATCAAGTAACATGACCATATCAAGCATAGAAATAGAAAGAGCAATAAGAAACTTCCCACTTAAGAAAAGCCCAGGACAAGATGGATTTTAAATGGAATATTACAAGGCCTTCAAAGCAGAGCACACACCAATACTCCAAAAACTCTTCAATGAAATTGACAGAGAAAGTTCACTACAGAATTCTTTCTATGAAGCCATCATAATCCTCACCCCAAAGCAAGGCAGGGACTCATCAAAGAAAGAGAACTATAAACCCATTTCTTTGATGAACATTGATGTAAAACACCTCAACAAAATTTTGCCCAATCGACTTCAACATTTCATCCAAAATCTCATACACAACGATCAATCAGTATTTATTTCAGTGATGAAAAGCTGGTTCAATATATGCAAATCAATTAATGTAACTTATCACATCAACAAGAGCAAGGATTAGAACCACATTGTTATCTCAATAGATGAAGAAAAAGTATTTGACAAGATCCAACACCCCTTTATAATGAAGGCTCTGGGAAAACTATGAATCCAGGGAATATTCCTCAATACAATAAAGGCTGTATATGACAAGCCTACAGCCAGCATTATATTTAACGGTGAAAAACTAAAGCCATTTCCTCTTAACTCAGGAAGGAGACAAGGATGTCCACTCTGTCCACTTCTCTTCAATCTAGTATTAGAATGACTATCTACATCAATAAGAAAAGATGCAAATAAAAAAGGGATCCAAATAGGGAAAGATGAAGTAAAATTCTCCCTGTTTAAGATGACATGATCTTGTTTTTAAAGAATCCCATGGACCACTCAGAAATTACTCATGATGATTCAAAACTTTGGCAAAGTAGCAGGGTATAAAATTAACTCTCAGAAATCTATGACTTTTCTGTATGCCAGCAATGAGAAAAGCGTGGTTGAAATTAGGAAAGCAACTCCATTCATAATACCCCACAAAAATTAAAATACCTAGGAATTAACTTAATCAAAGAAGTGAAGGATCTTTTTGATGAAAACTTTAAAAACCTGAAAAAGGAAATCGAATCAGAACTTAGAAAGTGGTAAAAAAAAAAAAAAAACCAAACAAACAAACAAAAAAAAAAACAACTCTCATGCTCCTGGATTAGAAAGATCGACATCATGAAAATGGTAATACTTCCCAAGGCTATCTACAAATTCAATGTGATACCTATCAATATTCCAAACTCGTTCTTCATGGAAATAGAAGAGGCAATGCAAAAATTCATATGGAACAGTAAAAACCCAGAATAGCAAAAACAATCCTCAACAGAAACAACAGTGCTGAAGGAATATCAATACCAAATTTCAAACTGTACTACAAAACCATAGTAATGAAAACAGTTTGGTACTTGCACAAAATCAGACCTCAGGATCAATGGAATAGAATTGAATACCCAGAAAATGAACGCACTGACATATAGCCACCTAATCTTTGAGAAAGGAGCTAAAAAATAGCATGGAAGAAAGATAGCCTCTTTAGTAAATGGTGTTGGCAACGTTGGTTAATCACTTATAGAAAACAAAAGCTAGATCATTATATATCACCCTGCAGCAGAATCAATTCCAAATGGATCAAAGACCTCGGAGTCAAAGCAGACACCCTAAAAACTTTAGAGGACAAAATAGGAGATACTCTAGATATCCTTGGAACAGGACTAAATTTTCTTAATAGAGACCCATAAACACAACAAATCAAAGAAAGGTTGGACAAATGGGATTGCATGAAATTGCAGAGCTTCTGCATGGCAAAGGACAAAGCACACAAGATCAATAAAAAGCCCATGGATTAGGAGAAGACCTTCACTAACCATAAAAGGGACAAGGGTCTCATATCTAAAATATACTTGGAACTCAAAAAATTAAATCCCCCAACAACAAATCCTCAAAGAAACCACTGCCCAATAAATAAGTGGGCTAAAGACTTACAGAGAATCTTCTCCGAAAAGGAAAGTGGGATCGCTAATAGACACATGAAGAAATGCTCAGCCTCCCTAGCCATAAAAGAAATGCAAATCTAAACAACACTGAAATACAACATCACTCCAGTTTAGAATGGCTATAATCAAGAACTCTAATAATAACAGATCCTGGACGGGATATTGGTGAGATTGTAAACTTGTTCAACCACTTTGGAAAGTAGTATGGAGGATCCTCAAAAGACTCTACATAGAGCTCCTTGATGACCCAGCAATCCCACTTTTGGGTATTTACCCAAGTGATCACAAACAAGAATATACTAAAGCTACCAGCATAACTATGTTCATTGCAGCATTATTTACCATAGCTAAGATATGGAACCAACCCAGATGCCCCTCAGTAGATGAATGGATCAAGAAAATCTGGTATATATACACAATGGAATTCTATGCCTCCATCAGAAAGAATGACATTGCCCCATTTGTTAGGAAATGGAAAGACTTGGAAAAAATTAAATTAAGTGAAGTATGCCAGGCCCAAAGAAATATAGGTCCCATGGTTTCCCTTATTTGTAATAACCAATTTATGTCTGACACAAGCTGAAACGGCCACATATGTTGATGTTAGGCGAAATGAACCCCTTGGTAAGGACTCAAATTGTTTTTCTTTTCTTTTTTCTAGTATATTTGTAAGATGATTTCTCTGTTGCTTTGCATGTTCCTACTCCACGGGATAACCCCTGTTTTCAGTATATTTGATGTTGGTATAATTTTGGGAGGGGAAGGGAAAAACAAATAGGGATACAGGGTGACCCATTGCAACAATGACATGTACAAGACATTATGTCGAAAACCAAACTTTATAACTTTGTCGTGGGGTGGGGAGGTGCAGAGGGAGAGATAGGAATGGATGGGAAGGGGAAACAACGGAGGAGGCAACAATGGATAAGAAATGTACTCATTACCTTATTCATGTAATTGTAAACCCACTGTATGTATTTTTACAATAAAAAATCATGAAATAATAAAGTAAAAATCCATGTCACTTTTTTTTGTCAGTCATGGGGCTTGAACTCTGAACACTGGCATTGTCCCTCAGCTCTTCAGTTCAGGAATGCCACTATACAACTTGAGAGCCACAGTACCATTTCTAGTTTTCAAGAGTTATATTGGAGATAAGAGTCTCACAGACTTTTCTGCCCAGGCTGGCTTTGAACCACTACCCTCAGATCTCAGACTTTTGGGTAGCTAGGATTACAGGCATGAGTCAACAAAGCCCAGATCCAAGACAATTTTTAAAAAGCAAGCTTATTGAAACTTCTGCCTTTTTCCAAGAAACAATCTTACTTTTTCAGCATTAGTTTATAACTATGAGTTACTTTTAGATGTAACTGAGTTTTTCAATAGAATCAAATATAAGTTTTATTATTACTAAGTATCCCACAAATATCACTGTAATTGATTTCCCCCAAAGTCAATTATTACATACAATATTACTCACTATTATTGTTAGAGTCTATATTACATATAATGTGAAGTGAACCATTTCATATAAATTAGTAGATGCTATTTTAGCATTATAAATTCACATCTGTGATTTTAAACGAAGGAAAGAAGATTTTTCAAGTTAAAATGAAATATGAATGTGTAGTGTGTCCCAACTGAACCTAAAATTCTGAGTTCATACAGACAAAATTATTTTCTTTCAACTAAAGACTTTCCACTAAAGTAACACTATTAGAAATAGTGAGGCAAGAGGAGGAAGAATTAAAATCATGTCAAACAATGTCTCTGTTATTCTGCTAACCCCTCCTCTTTGATGACCTGCCAATTCCCCGTTGTCACACAGCTTCAAGTGTCCCTCTTAGAATTCTATTTGGAAAAGTTCTCAATCACTGATTCTTTTTGTACTTTCTGTTATATGAAACAAAATATAGAAACAAAACAATTGATATAAAATGCACACTTATGTTGAAGTCACCACAACTGGAAAAACAACCAACAAAGTAGAATTACCCCAGGAACAAAAACATGTTGTGTCCAGTTTTTTTTGAAAGCACAAATAACTCAAATACGTGTTAACTTGGAGTAGAGCCATAAAGATAACTGTGTCTCAAAAATAAGGTTGTGTTAATTTGTAATTAAATTCATCTAGATGAACCTAATATAGCAAATCCCTTGAATGGATAAAATTGTTTAAAACAAATGTGACTGTATAAGGAGTGAGATCTGCATATATATAAAAGAATAAAATAACAAAATCATGACATACTTTAAAAATTCAGAAATGCAATGAATAAGTCCAATAATATCCATATTGAAAACTAATTCCTACTGATTTAACAAGAAAAAATATGCAACTATACAATCTGAGCAGTGTACGTGAGTCTACATAATTTTAACCTACTCCAAATTACACTTTGTAGAAGACTGAATGTGGGTTACCTAAAGGAAAACTTCAACATATAATATAAATGAATTAAAAATCTCATGAAAAGAGAAATGTAGTTACTGGAAAATACTAGTTTAATAAATGGTGGTCAAAATCTTTCTAGTACTGAAAAAATTGCACACCTATTTATTTAGATCCAGAAAAAGACCCAAGTTACTCGAGCTGATTTGAAACTTTGGCAAAGTAGCAGGATACATCTGTAAAATTTCTATGGATGTTGACTCTGGCAAGGAATGTATTTCCTCTTTGCTCTGACAAATAAATATATGAACGAACCTAACTTCTACAACTAAATATCAAGACCTAACTAAACATATAACCAGAAAAGTCATCATGTAAGCTGTATTGCAACTGGAGTAAAATTGAGATACCACTTCACCCCAATTAGAATGGCTATAATCAAGAACTCTAGTAACAACAGATGCTGGACAGGATGTGGACACAAGGAAAGTTACTGTATTGTTGGTGGGAGTGTAAACTTGTTCAACCGCTTTGGAAAGCAGTGTGGAGGGTCCTCAAAAAACTCCACATAGAGCTCTCTTATAACCCATCAATTCCACTTTTGGGCATTTACCCAAATGTTCCCAAACAAGACCATACTAAAACTACCAACACGACTATGTTTATTGCAGCCTTATTTACCATAGCTAAGATACGGTACCTACCCAGATGCCCCTCAGTAGATGAATGGATCAAGAGAATCTGGTATATATACACAATGGAATTTTATGCCTATATCAGAAAGAATGACATTGCCCCATTTGTTAGGAAATGGAAAAACTTGGAAAAAATGATAGTAAGTGAAGTAAGTCAGGCCCGAAGAAACATATGTCCTATAGTTTCCCTTATTTGCAATAAGTAGTATATGTCTGAGTCAAGCAGAAAAGGTCAGATAAGTTGATGTTAGGGAAATGAATCCTAAGATATATATTCAAATGGTTTTTTATCTTTCATACGATTGTTTTTAACACATTTATAAAATGATTTCTGTGTTGCTTTGTATGTCCCTCCCCCACTGTATAACCCGGCTATCACAGTATTTGATGTCTCTATAATTTGTGGAGGGGAAGGGAAAAAACAAATCGTTTAAATAAGGATAAAGGTGGACCCATTTCAACAATGAGATGTAAAAGTCGTTACGTCGAAAATCAACTTGACAAATTTGGTGCGGGGGGGATGATGGAGGTGCGGGAGGAGGATGGGAAGGGATGTGAAGGGGAAACAAAGGAGAAGGCTACAATGTTTGATAAGAAATGTACTCATTGGGCTGGGAAGATGGCTCAGTGGTAGAGTGCTTGCCTTGCATGCCTGAGGCCCTGGGTTCGATTCCTCAGCACCACATAAGCAAAAAGAAAAAAGCCGGAAGTGGCGTTGTGGCTCAAGTGGTAGAGCACTAGCCTTGAGCTGAAGAGCTGAGGGACAGTGCCCAGGCCCAGAGTTCAGGCCCCACGACCGGACCCCCCCCCCCAAAAAAAAAAAAAAGAAATGTACTCATTATTTGCCCATGTAATTGTAACTCCTCTGTATAGTATTTTCACAATAAAAAAAGATAAATCAGTCATACTGATTCTGTATTTATTGTAAATGTTGTTTTTTTTCAATAATTATTTCGTTTAGTTTGCGTTTTTAAAACATTGTGTTAAATGATGTATATCTTGGTAACAAATTTTGGATGCCTCCTTAAATTTTGTTCTGAGTATAAAGTCTCACTTCAGTTCCTAACCCGTGAAATGATGTTGATTACAAAAAAAATTCTAATAGCCACTGTTTATAATACACAAAATCTCATAAGCATGACACCAAAAGCATTGGTTAACATTTGGATATCAGGGTCTCATGACTGATGAGGCCTATCTGCAGGAGTATCATTGTACCTAGATTCCTCAGCCTAAATTTAGCCACTGTTTAAAAATGTTTATATCTTTGTCACCCATCAGAGATTAAATCTGAATATAAAGCCTAAGGAAAATGATAAAGAATTTAGCTTTTCTGGATATAAAGTAACAATATGCATCATAGAGTAACTCACTGGTTTAAAGTCAACCTATTTCTCCAAAACATTCTAGGTATTTCCTTAAAATGTGTATTATTTCCTTGAAAGCAATGGGGAATGTGAGAAGAGGATTAACCAAGCATTGCCTTGAAATATACGTAATTTGGATGTACCTCTACAATTCGCTATAAGCATTTCTGATAAAAATGTTTGAATAATTGATTTTCTGTTCAGATATAATATATCCTAGTTTCATATACTAAACTACATTCAGAAAATGGTATATACCGATTAACTAAAGAAAGTCCTGGAAGAAAAAATGGCATCTCTATACTATGTGATGCCCAATTCTTAGGTATTTCATTCTGCCTCCATTTAGTGAATGCGATTGTTTAAATCCTTCATAAGGTATTAATTAAAATCGATCAGTGTCCTATAATATAATTGTGTATGATTTTGTTCTAGAATGATTCAAGGAGTGCCCATTCAATCAGGACAAACATCACATTCCATTGGTATTCATATGGATAGGAATGAGTTTCTTAGGATCTCCTGCCATTTGAAGGTGGCAGGATCAGGATTCGAACTGTGGGCTCCAGCTCCCACCACTTAAACCTGAGAATAGGGAACTCACCTGTGTGTCCAAGAACATCAGCAAGACCAGTGATAAGACAGGCACAAGTGTCTCTCAGCATTCCTCCTTGATACTTACAAGGCTTCTCTGAACATGACTTTTTTCATTTTTTATTGTAAAAATATTATACAGATGGGTTACAGTTAAATGAGCAAGGTAAAGAGTACATTTCCTATTGAACATTGTTGTCTCCTCCTTTGTTTTCCCCATACCATCCCTTCCCTCCCATCTCCACATCTACTCCCCCTGCCGATCTCAGTGACTTAATTTTTTATTTTTGGCTTTGTACAGGGTTTGATCTCAAGTAGTGGCAACTATGAACTTTCCCTCACATTGGGACACATTTACCAAGACCCTGAGTTCAAATCCCAGGCTAGGAAATAAAAGTGGCAGAAATTCCAAACCAGGGAGCTATATTTTTTATTTTAGTTAAATGATTAATTATTTTTTTAATTTATTCTTTATTTTGCCAATACGGGGGTTGAACTCAGGTCATGCAACTCTGCCTCAGCTTTGATCGCCCTAGGCTGGAGTACAACCTCTGGACCCAGAGCCGATCTTGGGATCCTAGGCCCAGAGGGCTTGCACGAAGAAAAAAAAAAGTAGGATACCACAAAAAGTGGTGAGCTGTAGAGGGCTGGGGGTTTACGTTTTTTACCTTTATACGGTGACCATCCTGGGTCTGAATGACACAGCTGCAATTGGACCTGACCAGCCATTGCTGAAGGCTGTTGGACTATCAGGGAAACCATAGGTCTACCTGTCAACATAGGCTCTGGGGTCAAATCCCGGTCCTGACACCTACCAATGGCAGGAGATCACAAGAGACTCATTCCTGTGCATAGAAATACCTATTGAAAGAGTACTTCTTGATTCAGTGTAGTCTAAAATTGGATGCAATAATCCTATCATGTGGATTGATCTTAATAGTTTATTGAACATGAAAAGAATAATATTATTTCAGGGGCGGTATAATAAATGCCTAAGAGTTGGTAGGAACCTAGTAGGTTTCATTCAGTCATAGACTGACAGATCTGGTGCTCCTTTCCAATATGTATTTATTTGTATACCACCATCTGCCTATCCATGTATCACTGTTTTGGCCAAAACTGGGGCTGGAGGTCAGGACTTGGGAACCACCTGACAGCTTCATTGTCTAGAGGCTGCTGTGCTCAGACTCATCCATTCATGAATTGGGCCTGGTAGGCCCTGACTTCAGATCCCAGCACTGCCAAAAATTTAATCTTGGAATAAGAAGCCGAGTATGACACATTTTATCCTTTTCTGGGAGAGTCCTGAGTGTCAGGCATGATGGATATCATATCTACAAATCTGGATGCTGTGATAGGATGTAAGCAATGTAATAAATGGTAGTGGTGTCATCAGAGTCAATAAAATAATTGCTAAATAAATGAATAAAACCAGAAATAAAATGAATAACTATACCAAACACAATATGTACTGAATATCTGTATGGAAGTATAAATCCTATATTTAAAATGGATATAAAGAGTATGTTTTCCCAGCCTGAAGCTTGAATTCAGGCCTAGGGAACAGGCCTGACTTTCTTGTCTTCAAGCATGGTCAGATTCCCTTCTCTCACAGTGCTGCATATTTACCAAGACCTTGAGTTCAAATACCAGGCCTGGCAGAAAAATGGCACGAATTGCAAACCAGGGGATAATTTTTTTTTAATGGCGGGTTATTGGGGATGCCATTGTCCTGCATGACAACATAGGTTGTGAGCCCTGGAGAAGCAAAAGTTGAGAAGGTGACGCCTGCACAAATTGAGGATCACAGAGAATGGAGACATGCCCCAGACCTAGAGGGTCTGCGAGCACTCTCAGAGGCTGAAATCCACAGGGGGAAACTCCCGCTGCAGGAGTGGTGACCCCTGCAATGGGGTCACAGTAGCTCAGTGGCAGACAGAGTTGGAGCCACAGGCCTCCTGCCTCATGAGCTGCCACCATAGCAGGCTTGGGGATGGGAAGTGGGACAGGGGCATCCGAAAACAAAATCTGCTTCATCCATGACCTGCATGATGACGTGGACTTCCATAGTCCAGCGGATGAGCACCACCATCGATGCAGCCAGCTGTTGGCACACATCTGCACTGTCTTGGAATCCCTCATGGCGTGTAAGAGCAGATGTTCATCCTGGATGAACTGTGTCTGGAGAAAGCCAGGCGCGTGTGCTGGCTCTCCCAGGAGAAGATGGAGAAAGGAGAGCTGGGGAGCTGCTGTCCCTTCTTGCAGGGGAAGGAACAGATAGAAGGCTCCAGATGCCGGCACAGGATGAGCCCCCACAACCAGAGCTGCTTCAGATGCCTCAGGTTCTAGGGTGGGCAAAATGAGGGAGGAGCTGAAAGGTTTTGAAGAATTGCAACTTCAAGACAGCTTGGAAACTGCCAGAGGAGAAATCTGGGTTCCCGACCCTGTAGATGACTCCCCTATGGAGCACATCCTGCAGCAGATGCCCCACACCCAGAGCCACCTACAGCTAGCAGGCTTGGTCATGGAGTGCTCCCTTTCTTTCTTCTGTAGATTGATGTGGATGATGACTCTCTATGTAACATACTGATTCTCAAAAGCCACGTCAGCCACCAGAAATAGGTGGCCAGGCAGCCTTCTCCCAGGCCTCCATCTGCCGTGTGATGGGAAGGGTAAACTGAAGGTCAGGTAGGGCAGAGGCTGCCGGGAAGCGGCCCAAATTCAAGGGACATATAATAGCCCATTGGTGGCCAAGGAAGAGACCCATGTTATGCTTATCTCAAACAATAAATTGTTTTCAAAGGGAATAAAAGCCTCCAACAAAGATTTGTTCTTCCAGTCCTGGGGCTTGAACTCAGGGCCTGGCCACTGTCCCTGAGCTCTTTTTGGTTAAGGCTGGCACTCTACCAGTTGAATGTTTACTGATAGTTCATCGAAGATAAGAGTCTCACTCACTTTCCTGTCCAAGCTGGCTTGGCACCATGATCCTCCAGATCTCAGCTTCCTGAGTAGGATGACAGGTATGAGCCCCCAGTGACCAGCTTGTGATGCCTTTTGAAGGTATTTTGTCAAGTCTGTAAAAGGAGTCCCAAAGTCCTGGATAGACCATGACCCAATCAAGAAGCTGGGATGGGGGAAGGTTGACCTTCTAGCCATTCTGTTCTCCAAAATTAAAGATGCCAGTTGGCGTTGTATGCATCAAACACCTAGGCCAACAGCCATCAGGCTTAGTGGGGAATAGGTAGAGAATACCCAAAGATTTCAGTGTAGAAATCTCTGAATTTGCAAGCATGTGGTGTGTGTGTGTGTGTGTGTGTGTGTGTGTGTGTGTGTGTGTGTGTGTGTGTGTGTTTGTGTGTGTGTGTAAACTCAGGGCCTAGGCTCTATCCCTGTGTTTTCTTGGTCAAGCCTAGTACTCTGCCACTTGAGCCACAGTCCCATTTGCTTTATGATGGTTAATTGTAGATAGGAGTCTCAAGGACTTTCCTGTCCATTGTGGCTTGGATCAAGAGTAAACACAACTCACAGGTACAATCCTTATGGTGGGCGACTCCTGCCCCCTGATGGCCAGACATGGAACATGAGAGGCCGTGCCATTGTCCTCTAGAGTTCAATTGGGGGAAGTGACCAGGGCCAAGCTGACTTTTGCTCACCATGGGTGCTGATGCCAGAGCAGGTCTGTTCCACCCTAGGCCAAGAGAGCTCCAGGAGGCCCGGCTCCCAGGGGCACAAGGAAGGGAGAGGTCAGCTCTAGGCCGAGCTAAGAGCCTTTGCCCACAGACACCCCAACTTGGCTTTCCTGATCACCACAAGACCTGTCAAAGAAGAACCCCAAAAAAACAAAATTGGAGCTGTGGGTCAAAGTGATAGAGCTCTAGCATTGAACCAGTGAGATCAGGGACAGAGCCCCCAAGGTTTGAGTTCAAGACCCCCAGCTGACCCTCCCCAATAAAACACAGGTTGGCTAAAGTAAACTTGTAGTATTTGTGAAGTGTTTTGAAGAATGGTGATACTAAAGAAAGTACCGTAATTCTAATGACAGCTGAACTTGTGACATACAGCTATGTGCTGAGTCCTTCACAGGGCGCTATTTGCTGGGTCCTTCCCACATGGTGTTTTGTGCTGAGTCCTCAAAAATGTGCTGTTTTCTGAGTCATCCCAAAGGGTGCTATCTGCTGAGTCCCTGAGAAGAGTGGGACATGCTGGGTTTTTTAAAGGGTGCTGTGTGCTGAGTCCATTACACAACGTACTATATGCTGAGTCCTTCAAAAGGTGCGGTGTGCCAATTCACCCCAAAGGGTGCTGCTATGTGCTGAGCTTGAGAAGTGAGGAAGAGGTGAATTTTTCAAGTGCTTTGTGCCAAGACCTTAAAATAGGGTGCTCTGTACTGTCCTGCAAATGGTGCTCTGGGCTGAGTCCTTGGACAGTGTGGTATGTACTGAGTCCTTCCACACTGTGGTATGTGCTGAGTCTTTCAAAATTGTGCTATCTGCTAAGTTTTTTGAAGGGTGCTATGCACTGAGTGCTTTACACAGTGTGCAATGTACTCAGTCCTTCAAAGGGAGATGTGTGTGTCTTAACACAGGATGCTATGTACTGAGTCCCTGGGAAAGAGTGCTGTGTGCTTGAGTTTTTCAAAGCATGCCATGTTCTGAGTCCTTCACACTGTGGGCTATGGACTCCCTCATTCAAAGGATGCTGTGTGCTGAGTACTCTACACAGGGTACTATATACTGAGTCATTCAAAGGGAGCTGTGTTCTGAGTCCTTCACACAGGGTGCTTTGGGCTGTTTTTTGAAGTGCTTTTGGTTGTTTTTTGAAGTGTGCTGTGTGCTGAGACATCTCAAAGGGTGCTATGTTCTGAGTCCTTGAAAGGCAGTTATCCCCAACAATCATACACACGCACACACACACACACACACACACACACAAGGGTCACTGTACACCTGCTTGGTGTGTAGAGTGGAGGGGGAAGAAGGAGAGTATCCTCCAGTGGTGGTGCTGAGGGGAGATTCGATCCCCTGGGCAGATACTGGGGTTAGGAGGTAGTGATGAGCTGAGGTGAGGCTACAATTGCATGGCCTGGAAGCCTTAGGGCCCAGTCAGGGCTTGGCTTGCAGCAGGGGTGGGGGGCCGGGGCCAAGGGGAAGGAGGCATGGCAAGGGGATGAGGGGTAGGATCCAGGGCACACTGTGTTAGCAGCAGGGGGTGGGTGCACCCCATGGGGGCAAGACAGCCAAGGAGAGGAGTGGGGGCAGAGAGAGAGAGAGCAGATCGAAGAGTGAGCACACACACAAAGGCAAGCAGCTTTATAGGCTGGTGACCTCCCAAATCTTAGCGCAGGTCCCGGCAGGGAGCACAGAGCATGGGGAGCCTGTGCAGCAGGACATTGCAACAGACAGCCACTCAGAAGTGTGGTGGCCATGGCAGGCCTGAGTCTGAGGTCCCTGCGCAGGGAGTATGGAGGTGGAGGTGGCTGAGGTGGGGGCAGTGTTGGCTGATGAGGAGGAGCAGAGGCCAGGTGCAGCCCCTACATGCCCAGCAGACACAAGCCTGCCCACTCCCTGCAGCATCGCATTTCAAACACGGTGTTTTTGGCTCAGACCCATGGTGCCTCTCGAAGTTGCCCAGCAGAGATGGCATGCCCCTGGCTTGCTTGCAGCCCCTACCAGGTCTCGGATCCCGGTCCTTGGACTACGGGCCTGCATGCACCTGGAGGCTCTGCCTACAGCTTCTCCCAGTAGCACACATGAGTGGCTGCCCCATGGGCCTGCACCCTGCAAACCCTCCTGCCAAAAGACCCTCTCCTGCTGACATGGACCTGACCCTCCTGTCTCCCCTCTCCTGTACTGCTATTGCCTGCCCCATGCCCCACAGCCTGACATGTCCCTGCCACAAATGTACCCCAGTGTTGGAGAGTGGGAGTGGGTGACGACCCCGGGATCCCACCCCCACCCTAGTAACCGGTATACCAGGAAATGGGGTAATGCAGGAATGAGTGAGGAGGGGTCGCCACAGAGCTCCTGGCCTGGAACAGTGGGAGCCACACAGCCGCGCATGTGCACCCTTCCTCTCCCTGTTGGGAACCTGGTGGCTTTAGTCAGAGGTGGGGAGCAGCACCTCCACACCTGCCTTCTCGTGTCTTTTGCTTTTTGCTGGGGGTGGTGGGTGTTGGATGCAAATGATAGGCCCTCCTTGCTGTGTGAGCCCTTGTCTTCTGTGCTCGGTCACCCTTTCACCTAAGGAGGGTCCCAGAAAAGCCCACTAGTTATGTGAGGGCACTTGGAGTCAGATAGAAGGTGAATATCTGGGAAGAACACACCCCCTCTGACACACATATACCTGACCTGTCCCCCCACATCAGCTGTCAACAGTTCTCACATGGTGATCACATTTCCCAGCTCTCCCAGCATCTGCTGGCTCACAGTCCATCTGCTCTCCTAGTCCTTCACAAGAATTCACCAAGTCACCCAGAAGCATCTAGGCTGGAAGTAGGGAGTCTGTCCATGTATGTAGCCTTTAGGACCCCATGCATTTCCCAACACTGCCCCCACCCCAGGTCAAACACCCCTCTGGGACACTGTGACCCCCCTGCTTGTTTTCAGTCCTGGCTCTGAGGAGCCACCTATCTCAGGACACCTTCACACAGCGTCCTGGCCTGGGATTTTGGTGAATGGTGAATAAATGCTGGTTGTTCCCAAGGGAAAGTGTCTGGGCCTTGAGAAAGGGAGAGATAGAGTGGTTCTGCGTTATTAGAGTGGTGCTCCTTTGGGTGGGAGCCACTAGTTTGACAAGGGAATCCCTGTGCTCCAGCTTGTACCTTGTCCCAGAGGAGGAACCAACAACTCAGGAGAGACACTGCTGAGTCTCTTTGTGTGTGCATTTGTGTGTGTGTGTGTGTGTGTGTGTGTATGCATGAGAGAGAGAGAGGGATGGAGGCAGAGAGAGAGAGAGACAGAGAGGAAGAGAGAGAGAGAGGAAGAGAGAGAGAGAGGGAGAGAGAGGAGAGAGAGATCATCTTTCTCCTTATACCTGCCTGTCTGTGCTCAGGTGAGTGATCAGTTGGCAAATTGCATGTGCTGCATGGAGGAGTCTTCTGTCACAGGTCTGGATTTATGTGTGTGTGGTGTTTGTGTGTGTGCGTGGTTGTGTGTGTATGTGTGTTTGGAGAGCAGGGAGAACAATGAAAACATATTTAAGTCATTGTGTCTAAAAAGAGCAAAAGCATTTTATATGTATGTGTGTGTGTGTGTATTTGTTCTTCTTTTTTCATCAATGCCAAGTATGAGTCCAGCCATATTTTTGTTTTCTCCTTCACTGTTTCATGGCTCCTTTGGAGAAAATTTCAGTAGACATTCCTTTCCACCTACCTCTTCCCTATTTCCTATAGCCCACAGTAGCTGCTGGGCCTGTGTGGGTCTCCCCTAAGAGGCCTGTGTGAATTGCAGACCAGGGTGGACAGAAGGACTGTCTTCAGCTCATGAGGCAAGTGTGAATGCAGGCATACTCTTCTAGCCAGACAGTCTGCTCTCGTGTGTATAGTTGGAGCTAATTAGAGGGTTGGGAATGTGTCTGCCAAATATAATTAAGGAATTAGTTGCGGGGGGGGGGGGAATAGGGCGGGGGCTGTGAGGCTAGGAGGGTCTGGGGCATGGTGAACGGTCTGGGACATGGCACATGGTTCACCACGACCGAGGATGAGAAGGCAACCTTACCAAGGGCATTGACTGTGTCCGTGGGCATCTGGGCAGGGTGCTCTGGGCCCCCACTGGTGACATGGATTCCCTCCCAGGGCATTGTACCAGTGGTCAATCATCTCTGGGGTCCTGCAGACTCCAATCTGTGTCCCGCCTGGGCAGTTTCCAGCTGGGCAGTGGTAGGCACGTGCATTCCCCCTGTGGAACCCGCTCAGTATCAGGCCATGGCTGTTAGCAAGGGCTGTCTGAATGCCAGTTTCTGTAACCTGCTCTAGGCTGTCTGGAAGGAAAAGGGGACAGCTGACTTTGGAACCCTTTGATTGGGACAAATTAAATACCATGTTTTCCAGGGTTTTATCTTGAAGCTGACAATTTCCACTAACACCTGGGATTATGGGTCAAATTAGATGGAACATTTCAGCCACCAAACAATGACATTCAAAGCACCACAGGCAGAGTTCCCTAGCCAGATGGTCTCCTGCTATGAACATCATGCCTTGACTGCCTTTCTTTGGCAGCTGTTGATTCTATTCCTGCTCTCTCTAGGGTGACCACCACAGTCGAGGACATCTTGGGGAGCAGAGATTGTGACCTCACCATCCCCAGCCTGCCAGCTGTGAGCAGAGATGATTCCCAGCATCTGCACTGGACTCTTGGAGATTCAGAAACCTGGGATGCTTCGAGGATCCTTTCTCTGCAACTTGAACCTTGGGGGCCGGATATGTTAGACCATCCTGGCTAGCCTCAGGGAGAGAAGAGGAGGCCCCTTCAGCCAGGCCTTCATCTCAAGGCAACCTCGTTCACACCTGTGTGGGGAATTGAGTGCCACAGAGATGGTCAGCAGCTGAACAGAGATCTTTGAGAAGATAGGCATCCCAGAGGCCCCGGAATCCAGTGAGTACCTCGTGGCTCACTTCCTCGGAACCAAAACAGTTAGGTGCAGTGGCACCAGGAGGGCAGGAAGAGGGAGGACAGCGAACTGTGGGAGAGCTACATCAGGTTTCCCCCCCACCAGGATGCTTACCTGTATCAGATGGGACTTTTCTGTAGTATTGTTGTAGAAAGATGCTCATTTATTTATCCAAAAAACAGTTACAGTATGAGCCAGGCTCCAGGGGGTCCATAGACAATGAAAGGTTCCAGTGCTGGTTCCACAGTACATGAAGAAACCTTGGTTTGAGCTGGATGCCGATGCTTCACACCTGTCATCCTAGCTACTAAGAGGCTGAGATGGAAGGATAGAGGCTTAAGGCCGGGGCAGGAAAGCCTGTAAGACTGTTATGTCCAACTAACTAACAAAAAGAAAACAGTAGAAGTGGATGTGTGGCTGAAGCTGTAGTCTGTTGGCCTTGAGTAAAAAGGCTCAACCACATCACCCAGGTTCTGAGTTCAAGGTCCAGGAGTGAGAGAAAGAAAGGAAAGAGAGAGAGAGGAGGGAAATACAGAGAGAGAAAAGGAAGAAAGGAAGGAAGAAGGAAGAACATGCAAGCCTTGGTTTGGAGTCCCTGGATCATGGGAGCCAACAATTCATATCTCTGTGGGGACAGTTGCAGAGCATAAAGGCAGTATGTAGGACCAAGCCACTGACCCCTCAGCAACTTCATGACATCCAGGAGCCTTGTGGTCACCGACTGCAGAGAGAAGCAGCCTTGAGTAGAGCCTTGGGCTCAGGGTGGGTCACCAGGTTTCAATCATCTTCCGCCCCAAGGAGTTTATTTTCTGGTCAGATATGAAGGAAATGTCTAAGGGCTAGGGAGGTGTTGGGGTGATGGAGTGTCAAGAGGGGGGAGCAAGGGATAAAAAGGAAGATGTAGAGGGAGGATGATCCCAGTTCAGGTGTGTCAGGACCTCGCCTGTCAACCTAGACCATCACTGATAGAGCTTTTGACCCAGCCACATTGCAATTAAATGTCCTGGTGCCTGTTGACCACCTGGCTATCATCCACCGCAGGATGCCTGTGCAGTAAGACATTGGGGACTGGGATTTCCAGGCTCAATCTGAAGATCACATCCTCTGTGTTCATTTCTTTACCAGAGAAAGAGGTAAGCATGCCACTGGCACAGGACAGACAGGGAATAAGGGCGGGAGTCAGATCAGTGGTGCCCCAAGATTTCCTTAAGTGGGCGTTAGGACCCCGTGATTGACATTCTCAGAGGCAGAGGTGGGTGTCTTTGCTGGCTCAGCCTTTAGTCTAGATGGCAGATCTGGGACTCAGAGAGGGCCAACTGAAGGTGAGGAAAGTTTGGGTAGAGGCTGGTGGGAAAACTAGAGGCACTAGGCTCTGAGCATTGTTGTTTCTTTGAGAATACTCACCACCTAGGAACATTCTTGGGATGGATGAGCCCTTTTCTCCTTCCCGAGAGAGAGGGACCCTTGGCCCAGAAATCCTTTCATTCCCACATCTTGTAGTTGGATAACTATAACTCACCTCACTGCCCAGTATTGAGACAGTACAGCGAGACATCCTGAGTCTTTGATAAGGTCAGGGGGTCTCAGTATGAGATTGTACTTGAATGTCCTAACTAGGTGCATGGTCAGTCCCATCTAAGAATGTCTTGATGTAGGACATAGAATCTAAAGAATCAGAGCATGATGGGGCCTGTTCTGGGAGTCTTGAATATCATGTCTTAACTTCGAGCTCCCATGTGCCCACATGCATCTCTTTCTTGGGTGGGTTTCAGCCTTGAGTAGCCTGGATTATAGCCACTGGCATCCAGCTACAAGGATATCTTTTCATACTTTCTTGTATTGTAACAGCTGTCTACTTGCCCTGGCCAAGATCTCTGACCTCCACAACAGCTCCCAGCAGCCACTGATTGTGTGGAGACCACAAAGGTCAAACTGATCCCATTTCTTTGTCCTCAGGGGAGGAAGTTATGTTTCATCTGAAGCCTGGGGTAGGAGGGGTGGCTGTAGATGGATGCTCAGCTGGGAGAGAGGTAGTCTGTTTTAGCCAAGAAGGTAAATGTGGCCAAATGCTAATAGCAAGAAATGTCTGTGAGACTCTCCTCTCCCAAGAACCACCTGAAAGCTGGAAGAAAAGATGTGGTTCAAGTTGTAGAGAGCTAGCCCTGAATGAAAAAAGTGAGGGACAGAGCCTGGGCCCTGAGTTCAAGCCTTAGTACCAAGATGCATACTTGCTCATCCACACACAAACACACCACACACACACACACACACACACACACACACACACACACACACACATTCAGAGGAAGGTAGTAATGATGAGCTGAACTAGAACTGGGGGCAGTCTGAGGCATAGTCACAGTAAACTCTCAAGCCAAATCAAGTGCTTTCTCCCTAAGTCTTTCTTGGGCTGAGGGGTCTCGGCCATGCCAGTAAGTTCCAAGCCCTGGGATTCCTGGGATAGCAACTGCTACAAGCAACAGCCAGTTGGCTGTGGATTTCTGAGCCTACAAGGTTTTCATGAGCCCAACTCAACACCTGCCCAAGATGTGCCTGACAAATTCACACACTTGTGATACCCGCATGAGTGGACGTTACTTGGAGTGACATCTTGCACCTCCTGCCCCTCCTGGCCCAGAACCCTGGTCTGAGATGGCAATCTACTGCTCAGATCCACATTGCACCCATGACAGATGCAATTCTGATGATCTCCATGCCCCAAGGCTCAATCTTTCTCTGGTACTGTGGCCCGCTCTGTAGGCAATGGCCTCCAAACAGGCTCCACTTAAGACTTGTAGAACACCTACACATTGGGAGAACCTCAGGGGGCCCACTGGAAACTACTTTGCCTAGAGCCATAGAGTGAGGTCCAAGCAGAACAGGTTTTGGTCACGGGGCTTGAACTATGGGCCTGGGCTCTGTCCCCAGCTCTTAAGCTTACAACTTGAGCTACAGAACTACGTCGGGTCCTCTGGAGGATCCTTGGAGATCAGAGTCTCCCGGACTTTCCTGCCTGGGCTGGCATTGAACTGCGATCCTCACATCTCAACCTCTTGAGGAGGTAGGAGGACAGATATGAGCCACTGGCGCCCAGCTGATCTGGCCTTTCACCAGAGTGGACTAGGAGCTCCTGAAAGCTTTTCTTTATTTTTCTGTGCCAGTACTGGGCTTGAACTCAGGGTCTGGTTTCTGGTCTTTTAACTTTTTCCCTCAAGGTTAGTACTCTACCACTTGAGCCCCAGCTCCATTTCTGCTTTTTGGTAGTTCATTTGCAAGAAGAGTCTCACTAACTTTCCTCTCCTGATCTGGCTGGACCCTTGATCTCTATCTCAGGCTCCTGAGTAGGTAGGATTTACAGGGTTTGAGCCACTGTTAGCATTGGGCTAGAAGCTTTTCTTCCTGCATTTGCCCTGACTCCTCCATGCAATGCATGGCTGAGGGTTAGGAACTGTGAAAAATAGGCTTCCAGCCACAGGAAATGGCTGGGGAACCTGGTGGAAAGCCATTCTAATCTTCCCCCTAGGCCCCACTCTAAGACTCCACCCTCTGCCTTGTGACTCAAGTACAAACTTTGACCCAGCCTTGAATGTCCTACCAGACTTTTCTGAAGCCACAGAGCTTTCATTCCAACAACACCACCTGCTCTACAGCACACCTCAGGAGCTCTGTCCATGCTGTACCTTCTGCCTGAGGCTCTCTGTCTTGTATCCACATCTTAGAATTCCTGTAGAATTTTGGCACTGGATATATCACCTCCTGGAACAAGTCTTTGCTTCCCTTCTACCTCTTTTTTCATATTGAGTTGCTAGAGATGGAATTTTTGCAGGCTGACTGGCAAATGCTCTATCTTGGGGTGTGTGTGTGTGTGTGTGTGTGTGTGTGTGTGTGTGTGTGTGTGTGTGTGTGTGTGTGTGTGTGTGTGCCTCTCCTGGGTTTGAATTAATTGCCTGGATGCTATCTTATCCCTGAGCTTTTGTGCTCAAGGCTAGCACATTACTACTTGAACCACAGTTCTATTTCTGGCTTTGGGGGTGTTTAATTGGAGAAAAGGTTCTCATATAGACTTTCTTGCCTGCAATTGGGATCCTTAAATCTCAGCTTGCTGAGTAGCTTCCAAGGGTGAGCCACCAGCACCTGCCTTCTACCCTACCTCTTACATATAACCTCAGCCTTCCTCTGAGTCCCAGAAAAAATATGTCTCACCAGGTTCACTTCTTTTTGTGCCAGTCTTGGGGCTTGAAATCAGGGTCTGGGCAAGTTCCTGAACTTCTTTTGCTCAAGGGTATCACTTAAGCCACAATGCGACTTTTGGCTTTTGCTGTTTCTGTGGAACTGAGGAATCAAACCCAGGATTTAGTGCATGCTAGGCAAACGCTCTACCACTAAGCCACATTCGCAGCCCAAGGCTCACTTCTAACGGGAGTTATGAGGGTGGGATTTATTGACATACCTCTTTAGGCATAAAAATCGCTGAAAATTTCACATCTATCAAGATTTGGGAGCAGCATGTGACTAGGCAATGAGGAATGATAAATGAGTGATAGCCACCAGGCCCCAGAGGATCTAGGCTCACATCCTACAGAGGGATAGAGAATATGGAGCCAGAAACTTTGACCACTCCTACAGTGTAGGAACTGTGATCTCCCTGGAGGCAGTGGCCGGCTTCTAGTTGTCCCGATGGGACACCTCAGCCAGAACATCAAGCTTCAGTTATTAAATGGCATACAAGGATGCTTTGTTCAAGTTGCCGGCTCAGACTTAGTACTCTTCAGGGCTTGTCCCAGCTTGCCCAGTTTGGGGGGCTGGGCATTGGCAACCTGCTGAATGCCCATCATCCATACATCATCCATCCAAACACAGAGACATGGAGTTATTGCCTCCTTGGGTGGGGGAGCAGTTCCGTGTTGCACTATCAGCCTAGACCCTGTCCCTGAGCTCCTTTTGCTCAAGGGTAGTGCTCTGCCCTTGAGCAACAGCCCCATTCATGTTTTTTTCCCTGTAATCTCTTAGAAATAAGAGGGTCGTGGACTTTCCTGCCCCGGTTGAATTCAAATTGTCAGTCTCTACATCTCAGCCTCCTGAGGAGCTAGGATTACAGGCAGGAGCCCCTGGGTCCTGGTTTTCTTTTCTTCTTGTTGTTCTTTTTGTAATCATAACAATCTGAAATCTTCACGGTGTTATTCCAATGGTTTGCATTCGAAGTAAACTACCCAGGCTTGGAGTTCGAATGCCAGGACTGCCACCCACAAATTGAAGGAGATACTGACAATCTCATTCCCATTCATGTGAATGCTAATGGAATGTTATAAAAATAATAATTAAATTTGCAGTTAATTCATGATTCTATTTTAGAATGCCATGCAAAAATTATTGGATTTATATTTTCCATTCTAGCACCTTGGTGTGATTCCCCTAATGGAAGGATATTGAATAATTTTTAATTAATGTTTCTATAAGTATTCAACCAGGATACTTTATTAAATGGAGGCATAATTTCATAACTAATAATTGGTAATAATGTATATAATTTAATATCCTCACATTCCCTCTCTCTTTATGCATATATATATATATATATATATATATATATATACACATCTATCTATCTATCTACCAATCTACACAATCGATCTGTTTATGCTCTTGTCACTATTGGCACTACTGGGGCTCAGTGGTAGAGTGCTTGCCTAGTACATACAAAGCCTTGGGTTCAATCCTCACTACAATGTGCATAGAAAAATCCAGAAGTTGTGTTGTCGCTCAAGCATCGGAGCACTAGCTTTGAGGATAAAAGCTTAGAGACTGTGTCTAGACTCTTACTCAACACCCAGGAATGGCACCAAATAAAGACAGAATGTTCTGACTGCAACTATATAACGATAGCACTGCAAATACCTCATCACAGAGCAAGCCAGAAGTCTGATGCTGACAGCTGACATCTAACCTGACTTAGCCAGATGTAAACGGCTGCAACCCAGCTCCACAGAACCAGATGGTGCTGGCTCCATCACCTTTGTCATCCAAGATACTCGGGGGCTGAGATCTGACACTGTTGGGTTTAAAACCCAGCCCAGATAGGAAGTCGGTGAAATTCTGAGCTGTGGCACAAAGTGGTAGAGTTCTAGCCTTGAGCAAAAGATCATAGGACAGTACCCCCAACCTTTCAGTGAAATTCCCGTGGCTGACTCCACCTCCCCCAAAAACCCATCCCTCTTAATCATTAGATGTGAACTTTATGTAGTTTGTTATGTATTTCTGAAAGAATGGTGATACTGAGGAAAGCACCCTAACACTGACAGCTTGTGGGATACAGCTATGTGATGAGTCTTTCATGAGGTATTGTGTGCTGAGTCCTTCACGGGGTAAATTCTTTCACTTAGTCCTTGTAAGGGCTCCAGAAGTCAGATGATTGTTCAGATGAGAATCTTGAGGCTCAGATATGACCCCATGTCAGTGCCAATTGTGTATGTACCTAACTCTAGTGAGTTGTCTCCTGCAGACAATTGTTTTGGTTTATTTTTCTTGGTCGTGAACCTTGAACTTAGGGCCTAGCCACTGAACTTTCTCTGTTGGGCTCATGGCCAGCACCCCACCATGTGGAGCCAAGAACCCTCTTGCAACAGAGTGTTAGAGTGTAGGCATCTGTAGCTGAGGTCTGTCATCCTGCCTACTCAGGAAGCTGAGATATGACGACCTCGGTTCCAAACTATCCCAGACACAAAAGGTCCCATGCGACTATTATCTCCTATTCACCACTTAGAAACTTGAGGTGGAAGCTGGGTGCCAGCAACTCACACCTGTCATCCTAGCTACTCAGGATCCTGAGAGCTGAGAATCCCAATCCAAAGCCAGCCTGGGCAGGAAATTCCTTGGGAGGCTTCTCTCCAGTGAATTAACAAAAACCTGCAGGGGTGCTGTAGTTCAAGTGGTAGAGCACTTTTATTTAGCTGAAGAGCTCAAGGACAGCACCCAGGCCTAGACTTCAATTCCTCCAACTTACAAGAAAAGAAAGAAAGAAACCTGAAATGGATTGCTGGGAATGTGTCTTAGGGTAGAGTGCTTTGCATGTATGAAACCCTGAGCTTGATTATTTAGTACCACTTCACTAGAATAAAGCCTGAAGTGGCTCTGTGGCTCAAGTTGTAGAGTCCTATTTTTGTACAGGAGAAACTCAGGTACAGTGTTCAGGCCCTGAGTTCAAGCTCTAGGACAAGTGTATGCACACACATTCACGCACACACACACACACACACACACACACACACACACACACACACACACATACACACACAGATACCAGAAATGATGTTGTGACACCAAATGGTAAAGCACTGAGCTTCTGTTCTGAGCTCATAGTCAGCACTCAGGCCCTTTGTTCAACCCCAAAACCTAGCCACCCAGGGTCCAACTAGGAGAGGTCAAAGGTTTTAAAACTTGATGAACTTCACCGGCTCTAGATGCCAGGAAGCATTGTGATATTACACATGTGCTTAGATTTAGCAAGCTTCTAGAACCTAGGAAGGCACCGTTGCCAATAATGAATCATTTTATTAGATTCAGCTCCCTTGTTGTCTGCCAGAAAGGACCCTTGAATTTATTGTAGCAAGTTATTTCAACACTGGAACATAGTCTAACAAAGACAGGATAAGTACAGGGAACTTGGCCTTCCACAGGAGGTGGCACAAATGGAGGCTTCTTGTCAAAATAGCACTGAGGAGAGAGATAGCTTGAGTTTCAAAGGGGCCTTTTTTTCCTAGGCTTCAGAGCCCACCCACACTCCTCCTCACTAATTGACCCAGATGGAGTTGTTTGTTACACAGCTGTACAGATGTGAGGATTTTGTCTGCCTGTTCCAACAGTGAGGCAGACTTCCTCCAGCAGTCCCTGGTGTGGAGAAAACCTCAGGCTACACTGGGATTGGGGAACCCCGGAACATGAACTGTCTTGAAAGCACTGTCTGTGCTATGAAATCATTTTATTCAAAGCAAATTTCCTAGTTTGGTGCCTTTCATCTTAGGGATTCTGGACCTTCACCGATAGAAATACATGCATACATATATGGGGAGACATGGAGTTACTTTTGTTTTTTTTGGCAGGTTCAGGGGTTGTATTATGAGCCTAGGCACATTCCCTGAGCTCCTTTTGCTCAAGGGTATCGCTCTGTCCTTGAGCCACAGCCACAGTTATGGCAATTTTTTATTTCTGTGATCCCACAGAAATAACAGTGCTGTGGACTTTCCTGTCCTGGCTGAGTTCAAACTGGCATTCTCTACCTCTCAGACTTCTGAAGAGCTAGGATTACAGGCAGGCACAAATGACACCCGGCTTTCTTTACTTCTTGTTCTTTTTTTCATTGTGACAAACTGAAATCTTCACAGTGTCATTCTAATGGTTTGCATTTTGAAGTAAACTACCCAGGCCTGGAGTTCGAATGCCAGGACTGCCTCCTACAAATGGAGGGAGATCTTGAGAAAATCTTCACGATTCATGTGAATGCTTAATGGAGTGTTATAAAAGTAACAATTATAAGCCGGGCGCCGGTGGCTCACGCCTGTAATCCTAGCTACTCAGGAGGCTGAGATCTGAGGATCGCGGTTCAAAGCCAGCCTGGGCAGGAAAGTCCGTGAAACTCTTATCTCCAATAAACCACGAGAAAATCGGAAGTGGCGCTGTAGCTCAAGTGGTAGAGCGCTCGCCTTGAGCTAAAGAGCTGAGGGATAGCGCTCAGGCCCAGAGTTCAAGCCCCACAACCAAAAAAAAAAAAAAAAGTAACAATTTTATTTACAGTTAGTTCATGATTCTCTTATAGAATGCCACACAAAAAGTATTGGATTATGTCTTCCATTCTAGCACCACGGTGTGATAGTTCCAATTAAGGAATACTGACTACATTTACATTAATGCTTCAATAAGTATTCAACCATGATACTTCATTAAATGGAGGCATAATTTAATAATAATTCATAATATATATATAATTTAATATCCTCACATTGTCTCTCTCTCTCATATATAGCAAACTACACATCTATCTATCTATCTCTATATCAATCTCAATCTCTATATCTATATCTATCAACCACTGCTATGGCTTGTTCTCAAGTCCTCAGAACTGGCTGGCAGCTCAGTTTGCCAAGGACTATTTTTCTACACTGACCTTTTCATGAATTGGGCATTGTGGGCTGTGAGTTCAAGTCCAAGCATGGCCAAAATTTTACATGTGGAGTCAGAAGTAAATTTTGACACATTTTTTTCCTTCTCTGTGAAAGTTCTGGCTCTCAATATGGTGTATAGTATAACCCATATGTAAATATACCCATGTGATAAGATGTAATACATGAAATAAATGTTATATATGTAATAATACTAAATAAAATAAAAAATAAGGGTAATAAATGTCATAGGGAATAAACCCATGTATGTAAATAGATCTCATACATGGATATTATTTTTATCTGTGCTGGGGCTTGAATTCGGGCCCTGGAAACTGGGCTGAAATTGCTTTATTCAATGATAGTGAGCTTCCTCTGCCCCACAGTGACACAGAATTGCCCAGGCCCTGAGTTCAAATTCCAGGCCTTCCAGAAAAATGGTGCAAATTCCAAGTAAGGGCCTTAATTTTTTTTGGCCAGGCTTGGGGCTTGTACTCAGCTCGTGGCAACTCTGCTCAACTTCTATCATCCTAGGCTGGGGTGTAGCCTCTGGACCCACAGTCCATCCTAAGACCCTATGACCCGAGTTCAAATCTTGGGACTCACAAGAAAAAAAAGGAGAAGTGCTGGGAAGGTGGGTCAGTAATAGAGTGCTTAGCTTGCATGCATAAAGCACTGGGTTTGATTCCTCAGCACCACATAAGCAGAAAAAAGCTGGAAGTAGTGCTATGGCTCAAGTGGCAGAGCGATAGTCTTGAGCTGAATAGTTGATGGACAGCACCCAGAATCAGAATTCTGGCCCCAATACCGAAAAAAAAAGAAGAACAAAGAGAGGGGGAAAAAAGGAGAAGGATACAACTGAGAAGTTCCAGAAGTCGGTTTTACATAGTTTACTCCTTTGCATTGCAACCATCCTGGGTCTAAATGACAGGGCCCAGAAAGTGTACATGACCTTGTACTGCTGAAGTTTGGTGGACTATCATGGAAGCCATAGCCAAAACCAGCAACCTAGACCCGGGGTGCGAATCTCAGGACTGCCACCTACGAATGGTGGGAGATCCTAAGAAATGCTTTCCGATATACTTCCATACGAATTGAATGTTGTAAAGTAATTATATTAGTAGTGTATGATTATATTATAAAATTATACACAATAATTATAGTACACTGACTAAATTTCAATTAATACTTTGTTATGTATTCAACCACCATTCTTAAATAAAGGAAAGAATAATTTATCAATAAGTGGTAGTAATATAGTATATAAAATCAAATAATATACAGATATCTCTGTCTTGTTTTATACATACATGCATATATATATATATATATATATATTTCTATGAAACAATCTATATATCTGTTTCTACATTTGTCATTCCTGGGGCTTAGTGGTAGAGTGCTTGCCTAGTACATACAAAGCCCTGGGTTTGATTCCTCTCTACTGTGTGCACAGATACATCAAGAAGTCATGCTGTCACTCAAGCAGCCGAGCACTAGCTGAGCATAAAAGCTTAGTGAATGTCTCTAGACTCTTACTCAAGACCCAGGAATGGCATCAAAAAAAAGATAGAGTGTTCTGACTGCAACTATATAATGATAACACTGCAAATACCTCATGACAGAGCAAGCTGGGAGTCTGAAGTTGATGGTTGGCATCTAACCTGACTTAGCCAGAGGTCAAGAGCTGCAACCCAGCACCATGGAACCAGACACTGCTGGCTCACCCCTAGCTGCTAGGGGGATGAGATTAGACACTGGTGGGTTGAAAACTCAGCCCTGGCAGGAAGTCTACCAGACTATAAGCTGTGCCTCAAAGTGTTAGAGATGTAGCCTTGAGGAAAAGATCTCAGGACAGTACCTCCAACCTATTAGTGCAATCCCCGAGGCTGATGACACTATCCACAAAACACACCCCTCTAAATCATTTAATGTGAACTTGTGCGGTTTGTGACATGTATCTGAAAGAATGGTGATACTGATGAAAGCACCCTAATTCTAATGACAGTTTGTAGGATACAGCTATGTGATGAGTCCTTCCAGGGGTGCTAGGTCGTTCATGGAGTACTGTGTGCTGAGTCCTGCACAGGGTCCTATGTACTGAGTCCTTCATGAGTTATATTGGTTCATCTGGTCCTTATAAGAGCTACAGAAGTAAGATAATTGTGCAGAGGCTCATATATGTCCCCAAGGCAGGGCTGAATTTATGTATACACTGAGCTCTAGTGACTTGTCTCCTGCAGACAATTGTTTTGGTTAAGTTTTCTCCATTACGAACCTTGAACTCAGAGCCTAGGTGCTGACTTTCTTCTTGGGCTCATGGCTAACGTTCTACCATGTGGAGCCAAGGACATCCTTGCAGCAAAGTGTCACGGCTTAGGTGTCTTTAGCTGAGGTCTATCATCCTGCCTGCTCAGGATGCTGAGGATCTTGGTTCAAAACTATCCCAGATCATGGTCCAAAGCCAGCCTGGGCAGGAAATTCCTTGAGATGGTTATTTCCAATAAACTACCAGAAAGCCTAAAGGGGTGCTGTAGCTCAAGTGGTAGAGCACTAGACATGAGCTGAAGAGATCAGAGGCAGCACCCAGGCCCAGACATCAACTCTTCCAACTTACAAGAAAAGAAAGAAAGAAACCGGAAGTGGAGCATAGGGAATATTTCTTAGAGGTAGACGGCTTTGCATGTGTGAAACCCAGGGTTTGAATTCTCAGTACCACATCCCTAGGGAAAAAAAGCCTGAAGTGGCTCAATTGGTACAGTGCTGTCCTTATACAGGAGAAAAACTCAGGTAGAGTGGTTAGGAACTGAGTTCAAGCACCATGACTGGTGTATGCACAAACACACACACACACACACACACACACACACACACACACACACACACACGGAGGCATCGTTGCCAATAATGAATAATTTCATTAGGTTCAGCTCCCTAATTGTCTGCCAGAAGGACCCTTGAATTAGTGGTAGTAGTTTGTTTCAACACTGAAACATAGGCTTACAAAGACAGGATGAGTGCAGGGAACTTGGCCTGCCACGGGAGATGGCACAAATGAAGACTTCCTGTCAAAACACAGCACTGGGAGGAGAGATAGCTTGGGGTACAAAGAGGCCTTTTTCTCCTGACCTTCAGAGCCTGCCCACATACATCCTTCCTAATTGCCCCGCATGAATTGTTTGCTACACAGCTGTACAGGCAGGAGTGAGGCTTTTTCTCTGCCTGTTCCAACAATGAGGCACACTTCCTCCAGCATACTCGGGTATGAAAAACCCTCAGGCTACACTGGGAACATTGAGGGGAGCCAGGGAACATGCACCATCTTGAAAGTACTCTCTGTGCTATGAAATCATTCTATTCAAAGCAAATTTCCTAGCTGGGTGCCTTTCTTCTTAGAGACTCTGGATGTTCACCGATACAAATACATGGATACATTCACAGACACATGGAGTTACTGGCTCTTTTTTTTGTGGCAGTTCCTGAGGCTTGAACTGTGAGCCTAGACCTTTTCCCTGAGCTCCTTTTGCTCAAGGATGCATTTTATTGTATCTTAAACCATGATTACACTAGGCTGGGGTGCAGCTTTTACACCCAAAGATGATTCAGGGATCCTAGGACGCAAGTTCAACTCCCATCTCTGGCAAAAAAACAAAAAACAAAAAAAACAAAAAAACAACAACCAAAAACATCAAACCAACAAAAATGGACGAGGAAAAAAACCAGATAGTTTTATACAACAGTTTTACTTTTGTTTCCTTAGCACTGTGACCCTCCTGGGTCTCAATGACTTGGCTTGAAAATCATACGTGACCTTGCATGGACAAAGGCTGGGGGCTGTCCATGAAGCCTGAGTCCAACCCAGACACCTAGGCCCTGAGTTCGATCCCAGGACTGCCACCTACACATGGCTGAAGATCCTAAGAAATGTGTTCCTATCTTTAGGAATGCTAATACAATATTTGAAATGTACTAATTAAATTACTAATTAGCTAGTCATTCTTGTATATGATGATAAGCAATAAATATAGGTCATTGATTAATACTTTATTAAGTATCCTACTGTGATTAATTAATGTAGGCATAATTTTATACCAAATAATTGGTAATAATATAATACATAGAAATAAGATATAGACATCACTCTTTATATACGATTATACACTAGAATTTACATAAATGTCTATCTGTCTCCCTGTATACATTTATAGATGCATATACATATGTAAATATGCACACACGCGTGCACACACACACACACACACACACACACACACACACACACACACACACACTGCATTCTAAGCATCTATCTGTTTATATATTGGCAATTCCTACGGCTCGATCTCAGGTCCTCAAATTTGCCCGCCAACTTCACTTGCATCAGACTGGTGTGCTAAAATTTGCCCATTCATGAAGTGGGCCTGCCAAAACTTTAATCCTGCTGGAAAGCCAACTGTCCCACTTGTTTTCCTTATCAGTGAAAGTCCTGGGTCTCAGGAATGATGTATAATACACAGGAAAATCTATGTCTTATGTAATATGATGCAAAAAATGATATATGTTTAATCATACTCACTAAAGTACATAAGAAATAAATAAAACACAAAATAAAATGAATACATTAACTGCAATATGCAGTGAATATGTGTATGTAAATATAAATCATTTATTTAAAATGTATATGAATATTATTTTTTCGAGTGCTAGGACTTGAATTCATGCCCTAAGAACAGACCTGACTTTCTTTTGTTCCAGCATGATGATCTTCCCAATCTCCCACAGTGCTGCAGATTTACCCATACGCTGAGTTCAAATCCCAGGCCTGGCAGAAAAAATGGCCCGAATTCCAAGTCAAGGAGCCTCATAATATTTTAAATATGTTTAATGTATGTATGTATGTATGTATGTTCAGATGAAATGGAAATAGAGCAACTATGAACTCAAAAGGAATGTGTAAAGAAGACATAGGCACAAAGTAGAATATGCCAAGAAATGCTGAAGTATAATTTCAAATAATGTGCTCAGGTTTGAGGGTGTGTTCAAAGTACAGCTTCAGACAATGTAGTTGGATATCTTGGGGGGAAAACTGCTTTCAACTATTCTGGGATAATTGTACAAGTAGAAGCCCCTAACTCTGACTCTAATCAGCCACAACATCATCAACTTAGGGACAATTTTCCAAGGGCAAAGTGAGAAAAAGAAGGCTCATCACAGTTAGTGTTCAGGCTGAAGCAATGGCCATCACATAACTTTTCTTATAAATGTTCATTTATTTTGGAGCATTAAAGTAGGAAAAAGCCAAGTAAATATTCTGCATGTACCTAAATTAAGTGGAACGTATTATATTGGAAGTTATAGATTATGTCTTTTTATACTCTATCTTGGGACAAATGATCTACTGTCAGTTATTTTCTTCTCTTCCCCTCTTTTGCCCTTCCACTTACATAATTATTATTTGAAGCGACAGGCTTGAGCTTGCATTTCTAAATTCTTCAAAATTATCTGAACTATATATATATCATACTTCTGGCAGTCTCCTATATCTTTCTCAAGGGAAATATTTTGTCACTACCATTTTTGTCCTATATGATATTGGATATCTTCTTGCCTAATTCAGTCCAAGATATACATTAAACTTATCCAGATATCTCAACAATTGTACCACCATAAAATACTATCTTACTTAGAAAGGATTATTTTAGTATACCTGGTGAGGTGGCATCTGTCATTTTTGAATGACCCTAAATCATACTTACATGCAATCATGTTTAAAACCAATATGCCACTCAGTAGATGAACGAATTGACAAAATGTGAATTTTGTGGAATTCTATGCTTCCAATTCATAAGGAAATAGAAAGACTTGGAAAAATCCTACTAGGTAAAATCAACAAGCCACAAATAAACAGATTCCATGGTTTTCCTCATTTGTAATAAGTAGAAAATGTCTAGGATAGTCCTAGCAGTTGAACAGAATTTCTCAACAGCTATGTATATATGACCATATAAGATGATGCTGAGCAAAATGAACTCCTGGATATTGAAACAGAGGTTTAACTTTGTGGTTGTTGTTTTTAATGTACTATGTGATTTCTTTTTTCTTTTGTGTTTTCCCCTATGGTTTATCCCCTGCTGTATTTGATTTCAGTATCCTATGTATTGTATATATATTTATCTTAATTTGGCAAGGGAAAAGGCACAACAAAATGGCGAGACAAAGGACAAAGGGCAAACCAATGCAATAGCAATACTTACAAGACAACATGTTGGAAATTTACATTACAACTTGTCAGGAGTATTGGGGTGAAAGAAAAGTCTGAGAAAAATGAGGGAGGGTATAAAAAGTTCGACGTGTTATGTATTCACTACCTCACAATTACTACAACCTCTTCTATATATCACCTTGACAATAAAATTAAATTAAAAAATGACCTGCATAAAATACAATTTCACTGTATTGGTATAGTAAATATTATTCTATGTGTATTACCTTTTTTAAAAAAATGAACATTTTGGCTGCTAATTTGAATTAATTACCCCTTTCTTTATCAAAGAGACATCCACTGGAATTTATCAAACTATACAATATTTTCACAATATGCTTGCTATTATATTGAAAAAATATCATTTTTAATATTTTCTCATAATAAATCAGAAAACAGTTGAATTCTATGGAAACTCCTAACATTTAAAACTTACTAATTGTTAAGAGGACAGAATATATATGGTCTTCAACATTCCTATGACTACTAACTACTCATTTTCAAATTCTGAAAATGCCATACCAGAGACATTCAAAACTACCTGTTTGCATTTTATTTCCAATGAGGCGTTACATATTTAAAAGTCAACAGAAAAAGTAGATACATTTTGGTAGAAGATAAAACTATAAAGTATCTATAATAATTAATTCCTCAAAAGTAAACATTTGTTCATCAGAGTAAGCTATTATTTCTATGACAATCAATCCCAATTTTTATTCCATAAAGTCATCCTAGACCAACAGTTTCCAATTTGTAAGGTACATCTTAAAATTCCCTAAATTCACATCATGACTAGCTTATCACTATTGTGAAAAAATACTGCCCTTCTGCTAATGTGATGCCCTTCGTCTTGTGGAAAAAAACACTATACTAAACTTTGCTGCATCATTTTCCCCCAGTGGTATTCTTGAGATCAGAACACTTGCAAATATTATTTTTATTTTAATATATACTTATATATATTATCTATCATAGATATTCAGGAGATCTGAATATCTGAATATTAAGATCTGAAGATTATGTTTCAAAGCCACCCAAGCAGGAAGGTTCCTTAAATTCTTCTCTCCAATAAACTGCTCATGAAAATCTAGACACAAGTGGCACTGAGGTTCAAATGGTAGAGCAGTAGCATTGAGCAAAATAGGCTCACGGACAGTGCCCAGACCCAGAGATCAAGCCAAGGACAAAACAAACAACAAAAACAAAATAAAACCAAACCCCAAACCTTGCATTCTCTCATTGTATACAGAGGTAAATAATTAAGGAAATTTCTTCCTGTGTTTTGTATAGGTAGAAGAAAAAAATGTCACACAATTAACCTCTTCATACTATGTTACACAAAAATCTCAAAAGATTGCTCGCTTTCTAAATTTATAAATTAATATCAATTTGTTGGCAACTATGTCTAGATTATTCACAGTATCATGTTACACATGAACTGTTGGAATTGTCGATTAACTAAGTTCTAATTATACCTCACTTGAAAGAATATTCTAGGCAAATAGAATGCCAGAATCATTTGTGAATTTCTAAATTAAATCTTCTACTTGAAAAGAATTTTGTAGTATCCTATTGAATAGTAAATTACAAGCAAAAATATTTATTTTAAATCTAACTTCTAATTTGTATACAAAGCCCTACATTAAATCAATTTTCCTATTATTCAAGGCTTAAACTTTTGTAATCCTTCATCATTTCTTTGGAATCTAACAGAATGATTTTTACTTTTTCAAATTTTTGGTTGGGAATCATGATCTCTTTAGCATGTAGGAATGTTCTGTAATGAAGACAACATTTAAAACACAACTGAGGATTATATATTAGTTGCATTTCAATAGGAAACTTGACTTCTCAAAATATAATCACAAAATTAGCCCAAACTTCCAAATGTGTATGCCTTCCTTGTTTATTTTTTATTCCTTTCTTGGTTTGTTTTATTGAGACAAAATTATACTACCTAGTCCATGGAATGTATCACTATGTAATTCCACTTTCTAATCTCCTGTCTTAGTCTGAGTGCTAGAATTCCTGGTATGAATCACATTGTCCTACCATTGTTTGTTGGTTTATTTAGATACAGACTCCAATAACATTTTCCACTAGACTGATGGCTCAGACTGTTCATGTACTATGTTCAAAGCTATTCTAACATTTGATACAGGATATGAACATTTTCAGATGCACCTGTAGGGATCTCTGATTCATTCCTCCATGGATACGTTCCCTTTATTAATGATGACTTGACTTTCTATCTCTGGCCCCTACCTATATAATATTCTCAAGCTTTTTTTTTTTTTTGGGTCCGGTCGTGGGGCCTGAACTCTGGGCGCTGTCCCTCAGCTCTTCAGCTCAAGGCTAGCGCTCTACCACTTGAGCCACAGCACCACTTCTGGCTTTTTTCTTATGTGGTGCTGAGGAATCGAACCCAGGGCCTCATGCATGCAAGGCAAGCGCTCTACCACTGATCCACCTTCCCAGCCCTATTTTCAAGCTTTTGGGGGGAATGTTCCCTTGAGGACTTTCTAATATTAAAAATTATCACTTGATTCTAATCTTACGCAGGAAATATTTTCTATTATTTTCTTACTTTTCTAAACATTCTGAGACTTCCCAGACTCCTTTCCATTAGGTTTTATTTCTCCAGGAGTATCAACTCTAAAACTACAAACATTTTTCTGAGTGTAAAATCTAAGCTGTAGCCCAGATTTTTAACTCGAGTTCATATAAAGATAGATGGACATACACATTACATATGCTGAGTGTACACTGTTAGAAATATGATCCTAAGCAAGGTTCCAGTGGCTCACGCTTATAGTCCTAGCTACCCAGGAGGTTGAGACTGAGGATTGCAGTTCAAATCCAGCACGGGTAGGAAAGTTTCTGAGGCACTTATCTCCAATGAAGCACCAGAAAATTGGAGGTTGTGGCTCAAGAGGTAGAGCACAAGCTTTGAGTTGAAGAGAAGGGGGACAATGCCCAGGCCTGGAGTTCAGGCCACACGAGCATCAAAAAAAGAAAAAAGAAAAAGAAAAAGAAAGAAAAAGAGAAAAAGAAATGTGATCTTAGCCACCAGTTCATTGCTAGTATAATTCCTGCTCTCTCAACATGGCGTTTTTTTCAGTTAAGTCCATGCTCTTATATCTGACTTGCTTGGAACCAGAATTATTCTTCCATTCTACTTTTTTACAAATTCGCATGATTAACTAACATGTTTAGAGCTAGTAGAAGAAAGAGAGTGGCCTCATCCTTCATATTCCATTTAGGAGTAATGCTTTCTCTATATCACTCCCATAGATCTACATACTGGTCTTGGCTTTATTGTTTCAAAGTTATCTTATTTGCATAGTCTTGTATAATGCATTGAACCATTATACCTAAACGTAGAACTTCTCTTTCTTCTATTCCTATTGTTTCTCCTTCTACTAACTTATGTAAACTTGGGAACTAATGCACAACACACACACTCACAAAAAATGTTTCTGAGAACCTTCTTCCCACTTAAAATTGGTCTTAATTTACAGAGCACTTAGGAAATTTGAAGTTAATGTACTCCAGGATAATATTTTTTTCGTTTTTTTATTGTGAAAATGGTGTAGAGAGGGGTTTGAGTTACATAAGTAAGTTAATGAGTACATTATGTAACGAGCATTGTTATCTCATTTGTTTCTCCCCTGCCATCCTTTTTCTTCCCACGGTCCCAAATCCCCCCTCCCATCCCCAGATTGTAAAGTTCGTTTTCAACATAGAGTCTTGTTCATCTCATTGTTACAATGGGTTATACTGTGTCCTTGTTTCTGAATTTTATTTCCCTTCCACTCCCACAGTAGAAAAATGTATATGCAAGATGCAGGTCACCAACATCAAATACAGTGAAAATGGGTTATACCATGGAGGAAGAAAATAGAACATAGACTAAAAAAAATCACAGCATGGTAATAAAAGAGTTCCTGCTTGACTTGACTCCCTGCTGCCTCTGACTGTCTCCAGGTCTAGGAGAAGCTGGGGAATGGGCAAGCGGCGCACTTACCTTTCCTCGGACCCGGTCTGTCTTCTGCGGGATGGACCAAGACCCAACATCTGGCACCCAACATGGGGCACGAAAGGAAAATATTCCAGCCGAGGCTAAGGGGTCTCTAAGGGTAAGTGAAATCCTTAGTATGGGTAATGCTATCTCAGAGAAGGAGGAGGAGGGGGCAACATTAGGCCTAGAGGGAGTAAAAGAGGACTTGGGAAGTGGTAAGGAAAAGGGGTTACCCCTCTGACTTGGGTGCCCCTGACAGTCCTATGCCCTCACCCTAATCCCACAATTTAGGGGGGGAGGTACAGTGCCCTATGCGGCCCTGCAGAGGAACCTGGGAGATCTGGACCCCTACAGACCTTCCACAGAGAAGCTGAGGGCTGGAAAAATAACCTACGCTGAGTCCTATCCTGTAAAGGAAGGGCCACCCAGGAGCCTGGACCCTGGGCCAAAGGATTCAATTCCCCAAGTGTATTCAGTCAGTCTGGCACCAGAGCTAACAGACCCTTGGAATGGTATCCATGGGAAGCCAAGGATATTAAACAACTCCGCAAGGCAGTGGCAGAGCATGGTCCGAACTCTCCTTGGGCCCAGACCCTATTACAGGTCATTGCTTATTACCAGTGTGTCCCTAAAGATTGGCTAGATGTGGCCAAAGCTGTCCTCACCAGTTCTCAGTTTATTAAATCGTGTGCCTTCTTTAAGGAGGAATGCAGATGGCAGGAGGAGAATACCTGGGAGGCTCAATCCACAATACCGATTACTTATGCCATGTTAACTGGGGCAGGGGAAGGGTACTCCACCGGCATCCAACAGGCCGCAATACCTGGCCTGTACGGTGACCAGGTGAGGCAGGCAGGACTTGCCGAGTGGTACTAATTGGATGAAGGGCCCACTGAGTCTGCCATAGCATGAGTAAGACAAAAACTGGGTGAGCTTCTACCTGATTTTATAGACCGAGTCCAACAGAGTGTTCACCACAAGTCGCCAGCAGGGGACCTCCGAGATCAGTTTTTTAAAGCTACTGCTTTGGGAAGGGATGAATGCAGACCACCACGTAACCTGCATGGGATTGAGAGAGTGTTCCCTGAGCACATGAGTGGTGGCCTTGCAGGATGTGGAATGCAACAGCCCCAGGCCCAATCATTATCTTTACCTTTAAAGGCTCAGACATCTGCAATGTCTAAGGCTATTACCCAGGCTCTGGCAGCCCAGGGCCAAGGAACCCCAAGGCCATCAGTGAGAGGGACTTGTTTTAAATGTGGACAGGAGGGCCCCTTTAAGCCGGACTGTTCACAACAAGCCCCCCCTGCCCCCCACCCCCTGCCAACCAGCCCAGGGGGTCCAAACCACTCCCTACACCCTGCCCCAGGTGCAGGAAGGGCTACCATTGGAAAAAGGATTGTCGATCCAAGTTTGATTTAGATGGGAAGCCTTTAAACTAGGGGAGGGACATCCTCCAGCCCCGTTAGCTCAAGGAGGAACCCCTTCTGCTGTAAGGCCCAGGCAGCCTCATGGCAGGACAACCCAGGCCCATTGGACCATCCCCCTGGGGGAAGGACTCCACCCTAAAATGAGTATTTTCATAGGTGTAAAGCAGTTTCACTGCCTAATTGAACTGAGGGCAGATTGACCCATACTCAGGGAGGAGGAAGTTCCCTAGGACTGGAAGCTTGCACACGTCCCCCAATATTGCGGGTAGGGGGCAAATCCTAGTCCAAAAGGTTGGTCGCCCTTATGAAATGGACTAGCTTAGATGAAGAGCAGGGAAAGATATGCCCTTTAGTGGCAAAAATCCTCACCACCAATTTACTAGAGCAAGACATGCTAAGACAAATGGATGCTGTCGTCACTACAGACCATCGAGCATCCTATGATGATATCCTGGATGGAGAAGAATCACAAAGGCTTAAACAGGATCTAGAGGGAGATAAGAAAAAGATTTTTTTAACTTTCATAAGTACAGAGAAGAACATAAGGGACCCACTTGGGTGCACCCCCAATCCTAAAGGCAATTGTCCCCCAAGTACCTCCCATTAGGTGGAAACCAAGAAGCCCTATTTGGGTGGAGCAGTGCCACTGACCAAACCTAAACTTGTAGCACTCCACCTTTCGGTAGAGGAACAGATAAAACTTGGGTAAACACTCCCTTCTGTGAGTCTTTGGAACACACCTGTATTTGTTATCCAAAAAGCATCCGGGGCTTGGTTCATGCTCCAAGATCTACGAAAGGTAACTGAAAGGATGGAGCTAGTAGGAATTCCCTAAGAGGAATGCCCTGGACTCCTGCTTCAGAATATACCTTGGTTGTAATTGATATTAAAGATGGTTTATTTTCGATCCCCTTGCATCTGAATGACTGAAAGAAATTTGCCTTCTCCATCCCTTCTCTTAATTTTTTCCCATCCTCTTTGGGGATTTGAATGGTTATTGCTGCCACAGAAAATGGCCAATAGCCTGGCCTTTTGCTAACAATACTTGGCCACACTTTTAGGGCCTGTGTTTGGTTGAGACACCTCCCGTCCCTATGCCTACATGGATGACATAATTCTGGGGCACCAAGACCTGGGCCGCCTGGAGGGCCTTCTAGCCCAGATTCTCACCATATTAAAAAAAGGGGAGTTTTACCATAACCCTAAATAAAATTCAAATGGTACCTCATTTTTATGGTGTTCGGATCCCACCATACCTTGACTCAGGCCAGCCCCCTTAAGCCTTTGCTGGATATTCCAGCATCTCTGTCCCTAACCCAACTTCAAAGTCTTTTAGGAGAAATTAATTGGCTGTTGCCATGGGTTCCCATCCCTAAAGATAGTCTTGTGCCCTTATTCACCCGACTAAAAGACAGGACACCCCAAGAAGTTATTACAATTTCAAGCAGCCATTGGGCAATATTTTTACAGTTCCAAAGAGCCCTGGATGAACTTTCCCTGAAGAGGTATTCTATTCTTAAGCCCTTTTCCCTCTCGTTGTTTGCAGGTGTTACATTGATTTCTGCAGTTTTAAGTCAAACAGGGGAAGCCATTAGAGTGGGTTCACACTCCCCTGGGGGACACACCTCAGGTGTACTCTCAGGCAGACCAACTTGCTGATGCTATTGTCAAGGGAAGGACCCAATCCCAAAGGCATTATGGCCGTGACCGTCACTCCACTGTTTTTCCTTTTTGGATGGCAGACGTTGAGTGTTCACTTGAGCCAATGCTCAACTTGCTCTCTCCCTGGAAGGGTTTCTAGGTCAAATTGACTGCCATTATGGGTCATCTAAATGGACCGTCATGTTATGGTGACTTCCCCTCATAATGCCTTCTCTATTTTCTCCTACACCTATTCCTGGCTCCTTCCATGTTTTTACTGATGGAGGTAAAACAGGTTCTGCATATGCAACCTTTGAGGAGCAACAAAAGACCCCAAGCCAACAAAGATTTCAACCTTGTCAAGGGTCAGCACAATAAAAAGATGTTTGCTGTAATTATGGTCCTTCAGGGCATTCAAAAACCCTTTAATTTGTATTCTGATAGTTTATATGATTAACTTGCTCCCTCATGTTCCCCAGTCACATATTAAGCTGGATGGAAACCCTATTTTCCCATTATGGACACCCTTAAGGGCCTATTAGATGGACAGGGAACCCCTATTCGTATTCAACATTTGACAGGGCATTCAAAACTTCCTGGGTTTTTATCCATGGGCAATAATTGGGCAGACCAGTTAGCTACTGGCCCACAAGCTTTAATGTTACAAGAGGCCATCCATTTACATGATTTAACCCACAATAATTGGAGAGGTTTTCAACATAGATTTCCTCAGATTCCTGTAAAGGACCTCAAAAAGATAGTACATACCTGTAAAACATGCCAGCCCTTCTTAAAAGTACCCCCGCTACAACCACCAGGGGTAAATCCCAGAGGCCTCAAACCCAATGTCCTCTGGCAAACTGATGTGACTCATTTTCCAGACTTTGGTAAGCTTAAATATATTTTTGTTTCTATAGATACCTATTCAGCACATACAGGAGAAAGAACTAAACATTCAGAAGCACATTTACTTCAATGCTTTGCCACCTTGGGTCTACTAGCACAAGTTAAAACTGATAATGGACCTTATTTTGTTAGTAAAGCAATGTCAGAGTTCTCTAACAGATGGCATATTACTCATACTACAGGAAATCCCTATAATCTCCAAGGCCAAGCAATTACAGAAAGAAATCACCAATGTCTTAACGAGCAATTAGTAAAACAAAAAGGGGGAGTTAACCCCCATATATAGTTACAGATAGCTTTGTTTACCATTAACATTTTAAATTTTTCAAAAGGGGCAATTGAATCCAGGTTTCAGAAGCACTGGGGACAACTAAATCCTAAGCCCCAAGTGAAAGTCAGGTGGAAGGACCCCCTGACACAACAATGGAGTGGATCTGACCCCTTAGTTACCATGGGCAGGGGATTCAGATACGTTTTTCCCATAGGGGAGACAGCCCCCATTTGGATCCCAGCCAGGAACTTTAAGGTTTTACCCATTTCTTCTATACAGGAAGAAGCCCAAGGATAAACTAACCAACAAGGAAAGTAAAACGGCTATGCTTGTTGAGGATTGTGTTTAAAAGAGGGAAAGCTAAAAAGATATTTACTAACCATCCCCAAAGGCAATCAGCCTTTGAGAAACTCTTGCATTCTTTAACAATTGCAGATGGTGATGCTCCAGCTGTTGGCTGTCCTGACCCTCCCAGTCCTGGCAATGGCCCTACGGAATCCACATCAACCTCAATGGGTGACCTGGGCATTGGCAATGGAGAAATCATCAACAGCACCAAAAGGAAGCTGTCCCTTCGACCTGGTGGCCTGAGGTTTATTTTGACATATTTGACCTGGCTAGAGGATCCTGGGATGTTGGAGATTGAGACCCCCTTTACCAAGGATAGCCTCAGTATGGGGGCCGCGAGGATGCACTGTGCCTCATGTGTGGTACCCCCAATACCCAGGCTGCTCCCATGCTTTAAAGAGGTCAACCTTATAAGATAGTGACTTTTATATATGTCCCAGAAGTAATCTAACTGCTTCGGACATTTCTAACTGTGGTGGGGCTGAAGTTTATTAACTTTACTGAGGAGGGAAAAAGGATAACTAACTGGGAGATGAGCAGGATGTGGGGTTTGCGGATATATTGAAAAAGATAGAGCCCAAGAGATCCAACGCATGGCTCTCCGTGTCTATTATGATAAGCTCATTGCTGAAGATTACTCCATACTTTATGTGAACCACGGAAAGAGGAGGTGCCAATTGGGCGAACCCCATAAGAGGTGCCCTGACCTGAACCTCAGCAAAGAGGTGGGTTTGCCATTAAAACAAAAAGGATGAATCTGTAGGGCACATGGACAGCAAATGTGGCGCTGAGAGACAGTTGAGTGGACAGAGTCCTAGTTGTTTATGTTAAAATCTGACTGTGTACCACAACCAGGTAAAGTGACGTCTGTACTTGAGTACCTCGAAAGACAGCAGGGAAAGTATAGAAAGCTTAGGTGCATGATAAGGTGACCTCTACAGTGATTGGTTGGTTCCTTTTCCTCCCCTTCCATGCCAAGCGGTTTTTTGCTTTAAAACTTGCTTGCTGCATGGTGATAAACGAGTTCCTGCTTGGCTTGACTCCCTGCTGCATCTGACTGTCTCCGGGGCTATTGGAGGCTGACGAATGGGCCAGCAGCACACTTACCTTTCCACAGACCCCATTCATCTTCTGCGGGACAGATGAAGATCAAACAGGTAGGAGGAGAACAAAGGAGGAAGCAACAATGCTCAATAGGAAATGTACTCATTACTTTGTTAATGTAACTGTAACCCCTCTGTACAACATTTTTACAATAAAAAACATACAAAAAATAATGTAGTACTCAAAGAAGCACTTTGGGGTAAGGGAAGGATATCTGAATAACTGTACAAAATTCTACATTGCTCTTTTTTAACTGTTCAGTATTGAACTGAATAAACATAAGTGCTTCCATTAAAAATTTGAAGTCACTGTCTTGGAACTGAGGCCAGTATTTCTGCCATTGAAGGGATTTGAGCTCATTGTCCAGGTAACTCTTTTACACCATTGGTGAAGGGGAAGCTCACTCTCTTTGAGGAAAAGAAATTCAAGCTAGAGTTCCCAGGGCCTGCATTGAGGCCCTGCAATGTAAAAAATATTTCTATACATGTGTAATATATGATATATATGTACATATGCATGTTTATTATATATTGATTATTTTAATTATTGATTTTGTATTTGTTTTATTTTATTCATTTTATAGTTTATCGTATTTTGTATTATTATACACATAATAATTATTATGTTTTGTACATCTATTATAAAATTATACACAATAAAGCAGGTCATTGACTTGTTTTTCATTAATACTTTATTAAGTGTTGAAAAATGATACATAATTAAATGGAGGCATTAGTCACAGTCATCACATGTTTAGAGTCTCTCCCAAGTATGAGCTTTGTCTTAGTTATCTTTTGACAACTTTCTATAGGGATTCCTTTAGATGATTTATACTCAGAAGCCTTTTCTTGAGGATAGGCAAGTTGCGGAATAAAATTGTAAGGGTGGGGCTGGGAATGTGGCTTAGTGGTATAGAGCTTGCTGAGCATGCATGAATGCCAGGGTTTGAATCCTCAGTGCCACATACTCAGAAAAACCCAGAAGCTGTGGAGTGGCTCAAGTGGTACAGCGCTAGCCTTGAGAAAAAGAAGCTCAGAGACAGTACCCAGGCCCTTAGATCAAGCCCCAGGACTGGCAAAAACAATAGGCCAGATGCTGCTGGCTCACTCTTGGAACCCTAGCTTCTCAGGAGACTGAGATCGGAAGACCAAAGTTCCAAGACAGCCTACACAAGGAAAGCCTGTTAGACTCTTATCTCCAATGAATCACCAAAAGACCTCACATGGCGCTGTGGCTCAAGTGGTAGAGTGTTTGCCTTGAGCTGAAGGGTGCAGGGACAGCACCCAGTCTTCAGTCTGAGAAAAACAACTGGATAAAGAGTGAGGGATAATCAAAGTACTTTTCCTATTTGCTAATTATGAGAATATTTTCTGGAAAATGAACATTGATATACACCAGAGTTGGAGTCAGGGCTCAAGGTTCAAGTATAGCAGATCCATATGCCCAGCCTCTCAGACTCTAACATTATAACCTTGTGTCCTACAGAGTTCTGAAAGGTCCAATGTTGAAAGGCATAATATGCTCCCCAAGCCCTTTGTGATAAGCACTTGACTCCTATTGTCAATGTCATTACAGTTCTGAACCTAGCACAGCACAGTAGCTCAGGCCCATCACTCTAGCTCAGGAGACTGAGGTCTCAGGATCACAGGGTGAAGCCAGCCAGGGCACGAAAGTCTATGACACTCTGACTTCCACTTCTGAAAGGTGAGATGTTCAAGAGATTCCTATGTTTCCCTTGCTGATGAGAGGTTACTTGCACTCTAAATGTTCTTAGAGTTCTCAAGCTATAGAAACAGGAAAGAAACATTGTTGACCCATCCTGGGTTCAAATGAAGTTCTCAGGATCCAAGCCTTAGCCCTGTTAGCAGGAAGAACTCCAGTGTAACACTGAATTTGAAGGACAGAAAACAGTTTCAAAAGCCGGGCTAGGTGAAGAGACCTAGGCCTGTAGGATTAGGAGGCAGAATGTACACACTCAAAAGGGAAGTGAGCTGTAAAACCACTTCATTCATTCCAGGCATAGCCTGCAAAGAGGAAACCTCAAACATTTGTTAGAGTTACACTAGGGTCAGGCTTTTCTCAGCCTCTTCAAACAATGACTAATTAACCTTCTTCCCTCAGGTGAAGGGAGCCTCAGGGTATCTTTACGTTAATAATAGAGAGCCAGTTTAATGGGGGAGAGGGGAGAAACAGAGTAGAAAAACCCTCGCTCTGGTCTTAGGGAGTAGGTTTTTGACTCTCTGTCAGATTTGAAGGCCCTTCTTCTACCTCTTCCAGTCCATTCTCCTTCCTTAGTTCTCCACATCATTAATGCAAATCCCCAGTCCAAGGATAGGCAGGGTCCATTCTCTCCTATCTCCAAGCACCTGAGTTAGAACCTGGCTCTGCCCTCTTGCTCTTCTGCTGCCTGAGAAGTGGGATAGGGACAGTCTTCCTGCTCTGTGGTGTGTGATGGCGATTCTGGTGGCCTAGAGCACTGCAGAAGGCCTCATGACTGGGAATTGTTCCCTTCTTTCCTCCTGAAGTTTAAGACCAGATTCACCTATCATCTATCTATCTATCTATCTATCTATCTATCTATCTATCTATCTATCTATCTATCTATCTATCTATCTATCTATCTATCTATCTATCTATCTATCTATCTATCTATCTATCTATCTATCTATCTATCTATCTGTCTGTCTGTCTGTCTGTCTGTCTATCTATCTATCTATCTATCTATCTATCTATCCATCTATCTATCATCTACCTACCTACCTACCTACCTACCTACCTACCTACCTACCTAGTGAGCTAGCTATATCTTTGTCAGTTCATGGGTTGAACTCAAGGCCTTGGCACTGTCTCTAGCACTCTACTACTTGAGCCATAGCACCAATTCTGGCTTTTTCTGTGTATGTGCTACTGAAGAATCGAACCTAGGGCTTCTTACATGCTAGGCAAGCACTCTCTCACTAATCCACATTCCCAGCCTCCTCATCTTATTCTTAATGGTAGTTTTTATGTAATTTTTCTACCAACTTATGTCCCCAAGTTTAAATTTCTGAATACTGGTTATTTCTACAAATCCTGATCTTCTCTTCTCCTGCCTGATTTGTGACTGTTTCTACTTGGCCTCAAAATAAAATTTAAATAAAGTCTGCTGAGATCTTAAGTATGCATCATATAAGGACACAGGCCTAGAACCATGGAAGAGAATAGCCATGGCCAGAAATGAAGAGAATGATGTGGTATGTGCAACAAGTGTATCTGAAAAATAAATCAGTAAATAAAAGCAAAAGCAATGCTGTTTGTACTCAGGGTAATATACACCCATAAGTTGATAGGGTACTGGTACATAATTTGGCCTTCTCTTTTTGAATTTGTGTGGCCATCCCAGGGCTTAAACTCAGGGCCCCATGCATTCCTCAGTTGTTTTGCTCAAGGCTGAGGCTCTAACTCCACCACAGCTCCACTTCCAGCCATCTGATCATTAATTGGATATAGGTGCACCCAGGCTTGCCTGGTCTGTCCTGTATCTCCTGCTCGGCTCTCTCAAAGCTGGAGGTCTACCGTCTGTGCCACTGCTCCTCTTCTGGTTTTCTGGTAGTTTATTGGATATAAGAGTCTCACAGATTTTCCTGCTCAGGCTGGCTTTGGATGGCGATCTCCTGAGGAGGCTTCAAGCGGCTTTCCTCATGGATTTACTGAGAAGCTGCTCCACACAAAACCTTAGTCCAAATCTTGGGAGGTACTAGCAAAACAGAAACATGAAGATGCTTCTAGTGTGTTCTAGATACTTGTTGGAGACACATAACACTCATAAATATTGGATCATTTTATAGGGGAAAGGAGCAATGCAGAAAGTACGAGGATCACTCCAGATTTCAGTACTCTCATCCTGAGACAGTAAATTCACTGCAGCTCAAAGCTAAGCGACAGAGCTGCATGAACTGTGGACCTTAGCTCCCAAATCCTATGACACTCATTTCCCACTTTTGGCTGCTAAACTGTGACCAGAGGGGAAAATGAGGAGAGAAAATGCTTCTTAGAGAAAGCAGCTATAAAGAACATTGGGTAGTTTAATTATAAATTCAAACTATTGGAATCACCCTTGAAGAAATTAGGTTGTCCAGATTAAAAAAATGAAGAAGTAAAGAAAGGCAGGTGCCAGGGTCTGCTGACTATAATCCCAGCTCCTCAGGCAGATGAGATGTAGAGATTCTCATTTTGAGTCCAGCCCAGTTAGGAGAGTCCTTGAAATGCTTTTTCTAAGAGATAACAGAAAAACTCAGAAGTGGGACTGTGATTCAAGGCTAATGCACTACCCTTGTGCAAAAGGAGGTCAGGGACAACCCCTAGGCTCATAGGTCAACTCCAGGACCTGCCCCCCCCCCCAAAGAGCCTTTACCTCCATGTCTTTGTGTATATATGGATGCATTCCTATTGGTGAAACACCAGAGTAGCTGTTATGAATGGCACCAAGCTAGGAAATTTGTTCTCAATACAATGATTTCATAGCACAGAGACAGCTTTAATGACAGTGCATGTTCTGGGGATACCATGAGTGGGCCCAGTGTAGCCTAAAGGATTCTCTGTACCCCAGGCCTGCTGGAAGATGTCTCTCTCATTGTCTGGACAGGCAGACAAAAGGCCTAACACCTGTACAGCTGTGTAAGGAACAACTCCATCCAAGCCAATTAGTGAGGATGAGTGTGGGCAGGCTCTGAATGCCAAGAGAAAAAGGCCTCTTTGTACCCCAAGCTATCTCTCACCCCAGTGCTCTGTTTTGACAGGAAGCCTTCATTTGTGCCACCCCCCGTGACAAGCCAAGTTTCCTGCACTTACTCGGCCTTTGTCAGACTATGTTCCCGTGTTCGATAGAGTGCTAAATGTAATTCAGGAGTCCTTCTGGAACACAATTATGGCTCTAAACCTAATGAAATGTTTCATTGCAGACGATGATGGGGCTATGATGCCTCTCCTTGGTTTCCTGAAGCTTGGGAAATCCAAGCATGTGTCGGATATCACAATACTTCCTGTCACATGGAGCTGGTGAAGCTCATGAGGTTTTGAAATCTTTGACCTCTCCTAGTTGGATCCAGGGTGGCTAGGTTTTGAGCACAAGGCCTGTGTTCTGGCCATGAGCTCAGAGCAGAACTCTATTGCTTGGCCATTTTGTGTCACAGCTTCTGCTTTCTCTCTCTCTCTCTCCTTCCCTCTCTCTCTCTCTCTCTCTTCTCAGTCTCTCTCTCTCTCTCTCTCTCTCTCTCTCTCTCTCTCTCTCTCTCTCTCTCTCTCTCTCTCTCTCTGTCTGTGGTGTGTGTGTGTCTGTGTGTGTCTGTGTGTTAATACACTAGTCCTGGAACTTGAACTCAGAACATGAGCATTGTACTTAGTTTCTCTTGTAAAAATATAGCCCTTTCCCACTTGAGCCACAGAGCCAATTCAGGCTTTATTCTGGTAATGTAATCAGGCCCAGGGTTTCATATATACAAAGCACTCTACACCTAAGGCACATTCACAGCCCTTTATTTCAGGTTTGTTAGTATGTTTCTGTCTTTTTGTTTTTGTTGTTGTCGGTTGTAGGAGTTGAAGTCTGGGCCCTGGGTGCTGTCCCTGAGTTCGTTAGCACAAGTCTTGTGTGCTAACACTTTAGCCACAGAGGCATTTCAGGTTATCTGAGCCTCAATATTCCTGTCTGCATAATCATCTCAATTGTGGAGCTCTTAAAAGGACCAGATGAAAGAATCCACCCTGTGAAGGACACAGCACATGGCACTCTTTGAAGGACTCAGCACACAGCACCCAAAGGGTAAATATGAAGCACTGTGGGGGAAGGGGCTGCTCACCGTGCTGGAAGACAAGAAAGTCAGGCCTGTTCCCAGGGCCTGAACTCAAGTCTTAGCACTCATATATTTTAAGTACATGATTTATATTTACATACACAATACTGCATATTGTGGGTAGTGTAGTTATTCATTTTGTGTTTTATTTATTTATTATGTATATTAGTGAGTATGATTACGCATATAACACTTTTTACATCCTATTCCATAGGACATAGATTTGCCTGTGTATTAGACATCATTCCTGAGAGCCTGGATTTTCACCAATTAGGAAAACAAGTGGGACAATTGGCTTCTTCCACCAGGATTAAGTTTTTGGCAGTTCTGTGATTTGAACTCTGCACCTAGAAGGCCCACTTCATGAATGGGTCAGTGTTAGCACACCAGTCTGATGCAAGTGAAATTGTCGGGCAAACTTGAGGACCTGAGATCAAGCCCTAGGATTGGCCAATATATAAACACATAGATGTGTAGATGCAGTGTGTGTATTTACATATCTATATGCAGCTATACATGTATACAGAGACAGACATTTATGTAGATTCTAGTTCATAACTATATAAATTGATGTCTATATCTAATTTTATATATTCTATTACTACCAATTATTTGGTCTAAAATAATGTCTCCATTAATTAATCACAATAGAAGACTTAAAAGTACTAAATTAATCAGTGACTTGAATTTATTGCATACAATCTTATACTAGAATGACTAGCTAATTAGTAATTCAATTAGTACATTTCAAACATTCTATTAGTGTTCCTATACATAGGAACATAGGCTGTTCAGCAGTGTGTAGGTGCCAGTCCCAGGATCCAACTCAGGGCCTAGGTGTGTGGGTTAGGCTCAGGCTTCACTGACAGCCCACCAGCCTTCAGCCATGCTAGGTCACATTCAATTTTCTAGCAGACCCAGGATGGTCAAGTGCAAAGGAAACAAAGGTAAAACGGTTGTGTAAAACTTCCTGTTTTTCACCCTCCTCCATTTGCGTTGGTTTGATTTTTATTTTATTTTATTTTTATTTTTTGCCAGTGCTAGGAGTTGAATTCGGTCCTAGGATCCCTGGATCATCTGTGGGTGTAAAAGCTGCACCCCAGCCTAGGGTAATCATGGTTTAAGACACAATAAAATGCTTCCTTGAGCAATAAGGGCTCAGGGAAAATGTCTAGGCTAACAGTTCAAGCCTCAGGGCCTGCCACACAAAAAAGAGCCAGTAACTACATGTGTCTGTGTATGTATGCATGTATTTCTACCGGTGAACATCAAGAGTTGCTATGTTGAAAGGCACCCAGATAGGAAATTTGCTTTGAATAGAATTATTTCATTGCACAGATAATTCATTCAAGACAGTGCTGGATCTGAGGCTCTCCCTCACTGTTCCCAGTGTAGCCTCAGCATTTCTCCACACCCCAGGCTGCTGGAAGAAGTCTGCCTCATTGTTGGAACAGGCAGACAAAAAGCCTCACTCCAGTACAGCCCTGTAACAAACAATTTATGCGGGGCAATTAGTGAGGATAAGTGTGGGCAGACTCTGAAGGCCAGGAGAAAAAGGCGACTTTGTTCCACAAGCTCTTTCCCCAGTGCTTTTTTTTTTTTACAAGAAGCCTTCATTTGTGCTGCCTCTCAGGTCAGGCTAAGTTCCCTGTACTTATCCTGTCTTTGTTAGACTATATCCCAGTGTTGAAACAAACTGCTACCACTAATTCAAGAGTCCTTCTGGCAGACAACTGGGAGCTGAACCTAATGAAATGATTCATTATTGGCAAGGGTACCTCCCTAGGTTTCCGGAAGCTTGCTAAATCTAAGCTTATGTGTAATATCACAGTGCTTCCTGTCATCTAGGGCTGGTGAAGCTCATCAGGTTTTGAAACCTTTGACCTCTCCTAGTTAGGCCCTGGGTGGCTAGGTTTCGTGGTTGAAAACAGGACCAGGGTGCTGACCATGATCTCAGACCAGAAGCTCTTTGCTTTACTTTACTTTACTTCTGGTCTGTGTGTGTGTGTGTGTGTGTGTGTGTGTGTGTGTGTGCGCGCGTGCGTGTGTGCACAGGAACGCATGCATGTGCACATGCACCAGTCCTGGAGCTTGAACTCAGGACCTCAGCACTGTTCCTGAGTTTCACCTATACAAGGATAACACTCTACCACTTGAGCCACAGAACCACTTCAGGCTTTTTTTCTAGTGATGTGATACTGAGGATTCAAACCCAGGGTTTCATATATATAAAGCACTCTTCCCCTAAGACCCATTCCCAGCATTCTACTTCAGGTTTCTTTTCTTGTAAGTTGGAGGAATTGAAGTCTGAGCCTGGGTGTTGCTCTGAGCATTTTAGCTCAAGCTCTACCACTTGAGCTACAGCGCCCCTTCAGGCTTTCTGGTCTTCACTGGAGAAAACCATCTCAAGGAATTTCCTGCCCAGGCTAGCTTTGGACCATGATCCCCAGCTCTCAGGCTCTTGAGTAGCTAGGATAACAGGCCCGAGTCAGTGGCAACCTGCTTCCACTTCAAGTTGCTAAGTGGTGAGTAGGATATAAGAGTCTCATGGGATCTTTTGTGTCTGGGATAGTTTTGAATCAAGATCATCAGATCTCAGCTTCCTGAGTAGGCAGGTTGAAAGACCTCAGCTACAGATGCCTAGGGTCCTTGGCTACACCTGATAGGGCACTAGCCATGAGCCTAACAGGGAAGGGTCTGTGCCTAGGCCCTGAGTTCAACATTTACGACAGAGAAAAATAAACCAAAACAAATGTCTGCAGGAGACAACTCATTAGAGTTCAGTACATACATAATTATAGTCTTAACATGGGGACATATCTGAGTCTCAACTTTCTCATCTGCATAATCATCTTAGTTGTGGAGCTCTTACAAGGATCAGCTGAAAGAATGCACCTTGTGAAGGACTCAGCACACAACACCTCATGAAGGACTCATCACATAGTTGTATCCCACAAGCTATCACTAGAATTAGGATGTTTTCATCAGTATCACCATTCTTTCAGAAACACGTCACAAACTGCACAAAGTTCACATCTAATTGTTTAGAGGGATGGGTTTTTTTTTTGGGCGGGGGGAGTTAGCCACGGTATTGCTCTGAAAGGTTGGGGCTACTGTCCTAAGATCTTTAGCTCAAGGCTAGAGCTCTACCACTTTGAGCCACAGCTCAGAGTTTTGCAGACTTCCTGCCAGGGCTGGGTTTTAAACCCACCAGTGTCAGATCTCAGCCCCCAAGTATCTTGAATGACAGGGATGAGTGAGTCAGCAGCATCTGGTTCCATGGAGTTGGGTTGCAGCGGTTTACTTCTGGCTAAGTCAGGTTAGATGGCAGCTGTCAGCATCAGACTCCCAGCTTGTTCTGTGATGACGTATTTGCAGTCTTATTCTTATATGGTTGCATTCAAAACATTATTTATTTATTTTTGGTGCCAGTCTTCGGTCTTGAGTAAGAGTCTAGACATAAGCATTTATGCTCAAAGCTAGTGCTCGATTGTATGAGGGACTGCTCAACTTCCAGATTTTTCTGTGCATGTGGTAGTGAGGAATCGAACCCAGGTTTTTGTACATACTAGGGGAACACTCTACCACTGAGCTCCAGGAGTGACAAGTGTATAAACAGATACATGTGTAGATTGGTAGATAGATAGATAAATAAATGTATATGTATAAAACAAGAGAGATGTCTGTATACTATGAAATTGCATATATATACGATATTATTACCAATTATTAGCAACTAAATTATTCCTTCCTTTATAAGTATCCTGACTGAATAAATAATAAAGTATTAATTGAAAATTAGTCAACGAATTATAATTGTGTACAATTTTATAATATGAAAATCATACACTACTAATTTAATTGTTACTTTTATAACATTCCATTTGTACGGATGTAATATCGGAATGCATTTCTTAGACCATCCCACCATTCATTAGTGGCAGTCCCAGGATTCGACCTCCAGGTTTAAGTTGCCAGTTTTGGCTATGTCTTCCCTAATAGCCCACCCAACATCAGCAATGCAAGTTCATGTGTACTTTCTAGGCCTTGTCATTTAGACCTAGGATGGTCACAATTCAAAGGAAAAAAATAAAGTAAAACCACCTTCTTGAACTTCTCAATTTTATCCTTTTCCTTATTATTTTTGCCAGCCCCGAGATTTGAACTCGGGTCCTAGGAAACCAAGGTTGGCTGTGGCAGAGGTGCCAAGACCTAAGTTCAAGCCCCGTGCTTGGCAAATAAGTAAATAAGTAAGTAAGTAAGTAAATAAATAAATAAATAAGGCCCTGACATGCAATTTGCATCATTGTTCTGGCAGGCTTGGGATTGAACTCAGAGTCTGGGTAACTCTATAGCATTGTGGGTGAAGGGGAAGCTCACTGACCTTAAAGACAAGAAATTCAGACCAGTTCCCAGCATCTGAATTAAAGCCTCAGCATAATATTCATATATGAGATCTATTTACATACATGGGTTTAATGCATATAAGGTTTTTACCCTTATTTATTTAGTATTATACATATAACACTTCATTTATTACATCATATCATCTAGATTATATTTACATATGGATTATACATCATACTGAGACCCAGGACTTTCACAGAAAAGACAAAAATTTGTCAAATTGGCTTCTAACTTCATGAATAAATTTTTGGCCTTGCTAGGATTTTAACTCACAGCCTAGAATGCCCAATTCATAAATGGGGTCTCAGCACCCAACAACAAATCCTCAAAGAAACAACTGCCCAATAAGTAAGTGGGCGAAAGACTTAAAGAGAAGCTTCTCTGAAGAAGAAAGAAGGATGGCCAATAGACACATGAAGAAATGTTCAACATCCCTAGCCATAAAAGAAATGCAAATCAAAACAACATTGAGATATCACCTCACTCCAGTTAGAATGGCAAAAATCAAGAACTCTAACAACAACAGATGCTGGAGGGGATGTGGACAGAAAGGAACCTTACTTCATTGTTGGTGGGAATGTAAACTTGTTCAACCACTTTGGAAAGCAGTATGGAGGTTCCTCAAAAGACTTCACATAGAGCTCCCCTATGACCCAGCAATCCCACTTTTGAGCATTTACCCTAATGTTTACAAACAAGACCACACTAAAGCTACCAGCACAACTATGTTTATTGCAGCATTATTTACCATAGCTAAGATATGGAACCAACCCAGATGCCCCTCAGTAGATGAATGGATCAAGAAAATGTGGTATATATACACAATGGAATTCTATGCCTCCATCAGAAAGAATGACATTGCCCCATTTGTTAGGAAATGGAAAAACTTGGAAAAAATTATATTAAGTGAAGTAAGCCAGGCCCAAAGAAACGTAGGTCCCATGGTTTCCCTTATTTGTAATATCTAGTATATGTATGAGTCAAGCGGAAAAGGTCAGATAATGTGATGTCAGGAAAATGAACCCTTAGATGTGTATTTTAATGTTTTTTTTCTTTCATGCATGTGTTTCTAACACATTTATAAGATTATCTCTTTGTTGCTTTGTATGTCCCTCCTCCACAGTATAACCCCTGCTTTCACTATATTTGATGTCAGTATAACTTGTGGAGGAGATGGGGAAAAACCAGTTGTTTAAGGATACAGGTGGACCTGTTGCAACAATGAGAAGTACAAGTTTTCATGTCCAAAACGAGCTTTACAACGTTGGTGCGGGGGGGGGGGAGAAGGAGAAGGATTGGGATTAGGGGGGGAGGGGGGAGGCTGGGAAGGGATGTGAAGGATAAACAAAGGAGGAGGCTGCAATGCTTGGTAAGAAATGTGCGCATTATCCTGCCCATGTAACTGTAACTCCTCTGTACAGTATGTTCACAAATAAAATTAAATTAAATTTAAAAAAAAATAAAAAAAATAAATGGGGTCTCAGTCTTAGCACACCAGCCTCTAGCAAACTGAGCTGGGAGGAAACTCTGAGGACCTTAGATCAAGCCACCGTAGTGCCCAATATATATATTGATAGATATGTATGTGTATATACAAAAATATATAATATACAGAAAAATAGGGAATGTGAGGATATTCAATTATGTATATTATTACCAATAATTAGTCATTACATTATGCCACTATTTAATGAAGTATCATGGTAGAATACTTATAAAAGCATTAATTAAAAATTAGTCAATATCCTTCCATAGAATGGAAAACATAAATCCAATAATATTTGTGTGGCATTCTAAAATATAATCATGAATTAACTGCAAATTTAATTATTTCTTTTATAACATTCCATTAGCATTCACAAAAATAGGAATGAGTTTGTCAGGATCTCCCTCCATTTGTGGGTAGCAGTCCTAGCATTTGAACTCCAGGACTGGGTAGTTTACTTCGAATGCAAACCATTAGAATGACACCTTGAAAATTTCAGATTGTCACGATTAAAAAAAGAACAACAAGAAGAAAAGAAACCCAGGTGTCAGTGGCTCCTGCCGGTAATCCTAGCTCCTCAGAAGGCTGAGATGTAGAGAATGCCAATTTAAATTCAGCCAGGGCAGCAAAGTCGGCAACACTCTTATTTCTAAGAGATCACAGGAAAAAAAAAACACCATGAGTGGGGCTGTAGCTCAAGTTGCAGAGTGCTTCCCCTGAGCAAAAGGAGCTAAGGGACAAGGCTTAGGCTCATAGTTAAACCCCACACCTGCACCCTCCCCCCCAAAAAAGGGAGCAGTAACTGCATGTCTCTGTGTATGGATGGATGATGTATGGATGATGGGCATTCAGCAGGTTGCCCATGCCCAGCCGCCCCAACCTGGGCCAGCTGGGACAAGCCCTCAGAGAATACTAACTCTGAGCCAGCAGCTTGAATAAAGCATCACTCTGCCATTTAATAACTGAAGCCCTGAAGGCTTTTCTTGGGCTGGTGTGTGCAAAGGATGCATTATGTTCTAGCTGAGGTGTCCCCTTGGTACACCTAGCAGCCAGCCACTGCCTCCAGGAGTGGTCAAAGTTTCTGGATCTATATTCTCTATCCCTCTGTAGGATGTGAGCCTAGGCCTCTGGGGCCTGGTGGCTCTCACTCATTCATCATTCCTCATTGCCAAGTCATAGACTGGTCCCAAATCTTGGCAAAGTTATGAAATAGTCAGCAATTTCTATGCCAAAGGGTAAGCCAATAAATCCCACCCTCATAACTCCTGTTACAAGTCAGCTTTGGGCTTCGAATGTGGCTTAGCGGTAGAGTGGTTACCTAGTCCACAAGAAGCCCTGGGTTTAATTCCTCAGTACCACAGAAACAGAAAAAGCCAAAAGTGGCACTGTGACTAGCCTTGAGCAAAAGAAGCTAAGGAACATGCCCAGACCCTGAATTCATGCCCCAGCACTGGCAAAAAATAAAAGGGAGCCTGATGAGACATATTCTTCTGGGACTCAGGAGGGCCGAGGTTAGAGGAAAGTGATAGAGGGCAGGTGCTTGTGGCTCACCCCAGTAATCTCAGCTACTCAGGAGGCTGAGTTCTGAGGATCACAATTACAAGCAGGAAAGTCTATATGAAACACTTTTGTCCAATTAAACACCCAAAAAGCCAGAAGTAGAGTTGGGATTCAAGGAGTAGAGTGCTAGCTTTGAGCACAAAAGCTCAGGGATAGTGTCCAGGCCATGAATTCAAACCCCAGTACTGGCACACACACACACACACACACACACACACACCAAGATAGAGCATTTGCCATTTAGCCTGCACAATTTCCATCTCTAGAGGGAAAAAGGGAGGAAAGACTTGCTCCAGCAGTTGATATAACCAGTGCCAAAATTCCACAGGAGTTCTAAGATGTGAAACAGGATAGAGAGCCTCAGGCAGAAAGTACAACATGGGCAAAGGTCCTGAGGTGTGGTGTAGAGCAGGTGGTGTTCAGACAAATCTGGCAGGACATTTGAGTCTGGGTCAAGGTTTGTATTTGAGTCACTGGTATGGAAGAGCCTGGGGTCCCAGAATGAGGCCCAGGGGGAAGATTAGCTTAAGTTTTCACCATGGACCCCAGCCATTTCTTGTGGCTGGAAGCCTATTTTTCACAGCTCCTGACACTCAGGCATCCTTTGCATTGAGGAGTCAGGGCAAACGCAGGGAAGAACTCTTGCTTAAGAAAAGCTTCTAGCCCAATGCTAACAGTGGCTCAACTCCTGTAAATCCTAGCTTCTCAGGAGACTGGGTTCAGAGATCATGGGTCAAAGCCAGCTCAGAGGAGGAAACTTAGTGAGACTCTTCTTGCCAGTGAACTACCTAAAGCCAGAAATTGCGATATGGCTCAAGTGGTAAAGTGCCAACCTTGAGGGAAAAAATTAGGAGACCGGAGCCCAGCCCTGAGTTCAAGGCCAGTACTGGCACAGAAAAAATAAAGAAAAGCTTTCAGGAGCTCCTAGTCCACTGTGGTGAAAGGCCAGATCAGCCAGGCACTGGTGGCTCATGCCTGTCCTCCTAGCTCCTCAGGAGGCTGAGATGTGAGGATCGCGGTTCAAAACTAGCCCAGGCAGGAAAGTCCAGGGACTCTGAAACTCCAGAAAACTGGAAGTGGCCCTCTGGCTCAAGTGGTAAGCTGCAGCTAGGTGACAGCACCCCATGACCAACACCTGGCCTGCTTGGATCTCACTTTGTGTCTCTAAGCATAGTATTTTCCAGTGGGCCCCTGAGTTTCTCCCAATGTCTAGGTATCCTACAAGTCTTGAGAGCAGCCCATTTGGAGGCCTTTGCCTACAGATCGAGCCACATTATCAGAGAAGTGTCCAGCCTTGGGGCATGGAGGTCATCGTCTGGCTCATCAGAATGAAATCTGTCATGGGTGCAGTGTGGGTCTGAGCAGTAAATCAATGTCTCAGACCACGGTTCTGGGTCAGGAGGGGCAGAAGGTGGCATGGCAGGTAAAGCCTACTCACGTAGGTATCACAAGAGTGCAAATCTGTCAGGCACACCTCCGGTGGGTGTTGAGTTGGGCGTGAAAGACTTGTGCGTTCAGGAATCCACAGGCAGCTGGCTGGTGTTTGTAGCATTCTCTATCCCTGGAGTTCCAGGGCACAGCAGTGCTTGAGGTCCAATGAAGGTCTTCAGACGTGGGCCGACTACAAAAGAGCATCCATAGTGACTTTTCCGTTGGTCCTGTGGCCCTGTGCACGGATGGAGGGGCAGGTTCCATGGAACTTACTGCCATGGCCCAGACACAGTCAGTGGCTGCTGGGAGCTGATGTGTACTGTAGTTCAAGTGGTAGAGCACCAACCTTGTGCAAAGAAGCTAAAGGATATCACATAGGCTCTGAGTTCAGGCCTCGGTAAACACACGAACACACACATACACACACACAAACACACTCACAAATACACACACACACACACACACACACACACACACTCATGCACAAAAAAGCACACACAACAACATCCTTAGCAGGTCCCAATGGTTCATACCAGCAATCCTAACTACTTAAGATGTTGAGCTCTTAGGATGGCAGCTTGAAGCCAGCCCAGGCAAGAAAGTATGTGAGACTCTTCTCTCCAGTAAACTACTAAAAAAGATGAAAGGTGAGCTGTGGTTCAAGTGGCACAGTGTTAGCTTTGAGCAAAGGAAGCTCAGGGAAAGTGCCTAGGCCCTGAATTTCAGCTCTAAGATTTTTTGTACAGACACCCTTTGCCTCCACCCCACCCACAATCAGGCCATAAATCCAGATTTTGGTCACCCTGGATCTCACTTCCACTCCTGCCACTTTCATAGCACTGCCACAAGTGCCCGGTGTTTGGCCAGCACTGGATTAAGGGAACTTTGAACAAGAGGCACATAGCCAGGTCAAGGCTAATGCCCCAGAACATTGAGGTATTGGCCATACCAGTTTCTCATGCCTCAGTTCCCTGGACCTAGAATCTAAAGTCTGTGCCTCTGTATTCTGGGCATCCAGAATTGTCTATAACAACCTGATAGGCCAAGCTGGGGCAGGAAGATAGCCTTGCCTGGGACAAGTTACGTTGACATTTCCTAGACACCAACGAATACTTCCAAGCCACTTTGGCCTCACCTCCCATGTAGCCATGGACCCTCCTTGTATGGGCAACCTTCAGTCAGCTATCAAGCTCAAGTTGGCCAGAGCCACCAGAAACCCTGTTTCCTCCACTCCACTGCCAGCCTGAAGAGAGGGACACACAGCCAGAGGCCCAGCTGAGGAAAAGAACAGGACATCGCATAACTAAGGACCCCCAGAGGCAAGGGAGACCCTATGCCATCCGGCCCTGCTGGCCCAGAATCCCCTGGAGGTGCCCAAAAATTTGCACAGGCCAGACTTGGGTCCCAAAGTAAAGCTGAAATGCAGGCCTCTGGCAATTTAGGACTCATTGTTGAACTTGATAGGGGGCTAAAGGACAAGGTCAGCATGGAGGAGGGGCACCATCTGAGGCAGAAAGAGTCAAACAGGCACCCAGGAAGTGGACAGAGAAAAAAGAGGGAAAAATACACACACACACACACACACACACACACACACACACACACACACACACACACAAGTAGCCCAAGGCCAAGGCCTCAGAAGTCACTGAGCACCCTGAACATCACACCCCCAAGAAGATGGCACTACTATCCTCAGACCAACTGTAGACAAAACTCATGGCCTCTCACACATCTGGAATCGCTTATAACACAGTTTGGAATTTACTTAATGTACACACCACTATGCAGAAATCTCAGCTACCTTATTTTTGGTTGTCTGTCATGGGGTTTGAACTCTGGGCCTGTGCACAATCCCTCAGCTCTTCAGCTGAAGATGGGAGCTCTACCACTGGAGCCACAGTGCCACTTCTGGCTTTCTGGTGGTTCACTGGAGATAATGTGTCACAGATTTTCCTGCCCAAGCTGGCTTTGAACCACGATCATCAGATCTCAGCCTCCTGAGTATCTAGGATGACACAGTGTGAGCCACCATTGGCGCCTGGCTTCAGCCAACTTCTTAGACCCTGAGGAAACCCAACTCATCAGTCCACAAGCCACATGCAACCCTTCACTTCAGACTTTGACACCAGCATCCAAAACCATTGTTCCATGGATGGAGAGCATATAATTGACACTAACATCCCACCCCTGCTCCAATTCACCCACTCCCTGCCTGCCACAGGGCACGACCTATGGAATTCCTGGTAAGGCACCACCAACCCTACTGTGGTTTCACACTGGGGCACACCTGGGGAGTTCTTAGAAATGTCTGTACAGTGAGACCAGCACCTGGTCTCCCAACCACAGCACCCCCACTACTTCAACATCTCTTGCACCCCCACTACTTCAACATCTCTTGCAAGCAAGGAAGGGGTGTCTTTCTTTCTTCCTTCCTTTCTTTGATTTTTGGTTGAGGAGCTTGAACTCAGGGCTTGGGTACTGTCCCTGAATTCTAATTTTCCTTAAGGCCAGTGCTCTACAACTTGAGCCACACTACCACTGCCAGTTGCAGATTGGAGCTGAGGCTCTCGTGGGACTTTCCTGCCTGGTCTGGGAAATGAGAACCTCTGGATCTCAGCCTCCTGAGTGCCCAGGATGACAGGCGTGGGATGACAGGTGTGAGCCACCTGCACATGGCTTAAGGTGTGTCGTCCTTCAGAATTTCCAGCTAGTCCTCCTCTAGATGCTATCACCTAGACACCCCTCTACCTCCCTCAGGAACAGCAAAGGGAGGCTCAGAATCTGGGTGGGGCCATGGGCATTAAAGGGCCCCTCCACATCACTAGCCCTCTCCAAACTCCCATTTGCCTCCTATGGATGGCCTGGTCTTCCAGAGCAGATCAGACCCAGTAGGAGTTCTGGGGCCTTCCCTGTATCCCCCTGCCTCACCCAACCAGTACCTGAGAATTTCTGGGGCCACCTGTTCCATGTCCCAGTGGAAGACGTTGGGATGGTTGCTGATAATGGTTCCAGGGATGTCCAGGGCAGAAGGAATGTCCAGCTCCCTTCTGTCAAAGAAGGAAACACAAAGCATGGATGATCTATTAAGAGCTACAGGGCATAGGCATCCACCGGTCACCAAGGTCCCTTGGAGAGCTGTTTTATGTTGACAGCCCTTGGGCTTGGCCTTAGGGCCTGGGTGGTATCCCCGAGTTTCTTTGGCTCCAGGCGAGCACTTCCACCTGCGCCACAGTGCCACATTTGACATTTTCTGTGTATGCAGGACCTAGGAATCGAACCCGGGGTTTCCTCCATGCTAGGCAAGCCATCTACCTCTAAGACACAATCCCAGCCCTGCATAGCTGTTCTTCTGTGACCCATCGGGCCTGTCTCCAGACAGTCTTGCACATCTGTACCGAGTTTCTCACCAACAGCCCTGGCTGGAAATGCACATGCTCTGCTATGTTGTCCCTCATCTGTGGCAACTTTGCTCTCTGTGCTTCCTGTCAGCTCCTCCTTGTTAAGCGAGACCCCCTTCTCAAGGGATGCCTCTAAGAAGCCCATTCTGATCACCTTGGCAGACCTGGAACCTCTCTGCTCTGCAGGCTTCCGGCCTTATCACACCCTGCCTTCCGTCCAGTGTGGGTTAAGAACGCACAAAGTGGAAGGCCTGGCTTCCACCACTGGATTTCTGAAGGCACTGATACACCACCCAGGGACAGGTGTTGTACCACACTCCGAGATAGGGCCCTCGAAGCTCGGGTAGTCTGTGGGCAACAAGACGGGGCCATTTCTTCGTGTGGGGTTGAACTCAGGATCTGGGAGCTGTCTCTGAATTTTCATGGCCAAGGCTGGTGCTCTACCACTTGAGCCACAGCTCCACTTCAGGCTTTTTGGTGGTTCCATGGAGAGTAGAGTCTCACAGGCTTTCCAGTTTATGGCTGGCTTCAAACTGTGATCCTCAGATCTCAGCCTCCTGAGTAGCTAGGATGACAGGTGTGAGCCTTAGCCCCGGGTGATGGGCACCAAAGGCTTTTTTTTTTTTTTTGCTCCCGTTTCAACTAGCAAGCCCAAGTTAAAATAATCAGTTACAGGGGATCAAGATCCTCTCCTAGGTCAGTTAATCCAAGGAGATAAAGTGTCTTTGGAAAAGGCTAGTCTGAGTAGGCCTAGTGGTATGTGTGGGGATGTGGGTGGGGGTGTGTGGAAGTGTGTCGGGGATCCCTATCCCACCTCTCTGGTACCTTATCTTTCCAGCAGGGAGTGCAGCCAGGATAGTCACCCCAAGGAAGGAGAATGGGGGAGGGTACCTAAAGTCACATCCAGGGGGATGATCCGAATTATGTCCTGCAACCGAACCTGGACAGATAAAGGAGAGAAAGAGAAGTTTTGGGGAACATCAAGGGAAGCCCCTTACCTTTGGCTATAAGTACTAGCAAGAAGACTGAATCCATCTTTCTTGGTCGTCAGATAAAAGGTGTACACTGTTCATTTATTATATTATTATTTTGTGAGTCCTAGGGCTTGGATTCAGGTTATCTCTGAGCTTCTTTTGTTCAAGGCTGAGGCTCTACCACTTGAGCCACAGCACCAAATCTGGCTTTTGTGTGTGTGGGTTTTGAGGGAGAGGTGGTTCATGGGAGATAAGAATCTCACAAACTCACCTGCCTGGGCTGGCTCTGAGTCACGATCATCAGACCTCAGCTTCCCAAATAGCCAGGATGATGGGCAGGAGCCACCAGGTCCTGACCGCCACCATCCATTTATAATCCCTTAGTCCCAGGACTGAGCCACCCACACTGCACCCCATTGTTGGGAGTGGGAAGCAGATATGAGTGAGTTTGATAATTTAACAGCCTACCTATCTTTGAGCATTGTTCCGGGTCAGACTGATGGCAGCTTCCTAAGGAGGAAGCAATGACTTGGCTCTGTCACAAGAACAAACGTCCTCGGGAGGTGTCAGGTGTAGGGCCTTTCCTCTGCACTCTGCCCCACTAACCGAAATGACACACCCTAGCAAAGGATAGTAGACACTGAGTGATTTCATTGTCTTATAGCCAGGGTCTGGCCAGATAGGTGAGGGTGAGGGTCAGAGGCCCGGGATTGTGCGGGGCAGGGGGACAATGCCTCCTCATCCAATTTCCTTCAACCGTCTAGCAGAGGGATTTGGGGAAGGACTCATGGAATGGACAATGAATAACCATCATGGTCTAGCCAGGGCACAGAGGGGCTTACCTCATGAAGCTGGTTCAACAGGCTGACCGACACATCTCCTGACCCACAGCCCACATCCAGAATGAGAAGGCCACCTTGAGTTCCAGCCAGATAGGGATGCTGGGCCACCTCTTCCAGCACCCATTCAACCAGTTCCTGTGTGAGAGAGAGACAGAGAGAGAAAAAAGGCCAAAATTACACTTTTGCCGGGTGCCAGTGGCTCAGGCCTATAATCCTAACTACACAGGAGGCTGAGATATGAAAATCATGGTTCATAGCTGGTCCAGGCAAGAATGTCTGTGAGTCTCTTATCCTCAAAGAACTACCAGAAAACCAGAAGTGATGCTGTGGCTCATGTGGCAGAGTGCTAGCCTTGATCTGAGGAGCTTGGGTACAGTGCCCTGGCCCAGAGTTCAAGCCCCACGATGGACAAGCAGTGGACTTCCCACCATAAGAAGTGGACTGCATAGCACCCACTGTCCTAGGGAGCATGGCAGAGAAGTCAGGCCAAGCTTCCTGTGCACTAGGAGTCACGGGTAGATCACCCGGCTTCTCCATGCCACATTTTCCCCAGCTACAAAACGAATAGAGTGAAGGATCCCCTTCATCATGGAGATAGGGCAATGTTGAAAGAGAGCCATGTTTGTTTTCATTATCCCACACCTATTGCATGATTAAGAGCAGACCCCCTCTGCCATATCACCTCCTGCTGAGTCTCCCTGAGAGATCATGCCAGGCAAAGCATAAGCTTCATGGAAGCATGCCTGCAGGAAGGGGGTGTTGGTTCAAGGCTTCCTATACACTTGGTTGCACCTTTATTACCTCTACCTTTATTCTTACTATATTCTTCTTGACTGTACATTTGTTGCCTTTATTCTTGTTTTGGCTATTTTTCTATTGATCCGCGAACAGAGCATGTCGTTTCTTTCCATTCCAATAGAGATGCCTTCTCTAAATAATAAAGACTAGGACCAAAGATTAGGTGTGGACAATTCCCCAATCAATATATCATCTGATGAGACGCTGCCTCCAGAAACTCCTGCAACTTCAAAAGCAGCTTTGCGGCTCACTCATAGTAAATACAGAAATTTAAAATTTCCAGATATGATACAATAGGCAGAATTAATGAATTAAACTAAACCAGAAGGAGTTATCACAAAAGCACAGAGTTATAGAAAATGGGACCTCTGATAATAAAAGGAAAATAAAGATTCCCACAACAGTTATGACTAAGTTTGATCCAGCTTATGTTATAGGGAATAGATGGTGGCTTCCCACAAAATATAAAGTTAGTGACATAACATTTCCTGAGCTGACTGATGAACCATTGCCTTATACAGGAGTTTACAAAGATGCAAATAGATGGATTAATGTAAAAGGAAAAAGAGTATCTTGGTACTCATTAGATTTTATGCAAACATTAGGCAGCTCTAGACCATTATGGTGTTTATTATCAAAATAACAAGATGTTTTAAAATAACGATTAGAAATTTTTGTGGACAAATATTGGGATTAAAATCATAGGAAACGGAGAATGCCTGACTCAACCTGGAAGTGGTTTTAAGGATGGTTTCAAAGGGTCTTGAAAATATATGGAAAAAATAAAAAGAGTACAATATAAGTACAGCCCTGTCTTAGGTTTGTTAATTATTAAACATAAAAAGGCTAAATAGATGATGCATTGTATTAAACAATATGCTAGACTTGTCTCGCACCACTTAGCTTAAAGAGTTGATGGGATAGTCATCAATTTTCATGTAGCCCATTAATGCTTTGCTTTTCTTAGAAATTGATTATATGCTGAAATAAAGAATCTATGTCACAATCACCCACTGTATAAAAATGTTAATTCTCCTCAATAAAGATACACTCAGCTGCAATTCTTTTGAGTCTGTGTCCTTTTGTCACTTTGCTGACTCCTTGCCCATCTATCCCAAAATCCCTGTCCCATCGGTCCTAGTACTCTGGCCGAGCTGGTCTGTTGCAAGTGGCGCCCAACGTGGGGCTCGAAAGCACATGCAGCTTGAAGCTGTACAGACAATTCTTGGGAAGGTGAGCTGTCTCTTCTCTTTCTCTCATTATTTTCAGGCAAAGGATAGAACCTCATCAGAGCACTGCAGGCTCCCTGATAAAGGCTAATCAGCATAAGACGATGAGCAGGTATTTAAAATCATTGGGCATTCTCAATCTAGAAATAAGGAATTATTTCTCTCTGTGTTAAACCACATGTTGGAAAGTAAAGGTAATCATGTTTCTAAGAAAACTTTTGTGGAGTTTGTTTTAAGGGTTTCACCCTGGTTTCCTGAGGAGGAAAGCTTATCTCTGCAAAACTTGAAGAAGGGTGGTATGAAATGAGAAGCTTAGCTGGCATTCAGCAAAAACAAGATGAGCCTTATAAAGAATTTGTGGCTAGATTAGAAGAGGCCTTGCAGTGAATGCTTCCCTCCCTGAAGGAATAGAGCTATTGCTCAAACAGTTGGTGTGGGAAAATGCAAATTCACAATGTAAAGAACTCATAAGACCAATTCACTAAATATTATTTGCCATTTTTTTCTATCATGCTTTTTACTTTCCTAGCGAGTCCATTAAACTTCCCCCTTGAATTTGGTTGTCATGAACACCCAACTTCTATGTTAATGAGGACAAACTCTAATGTAAAACTTTGTCTCAAAAAACCAGTCCAAGAAGCTGTGATCACAAATATTTGGCTATACTTTTTTCTTTTTCTTTTACCTGAAATCTTCTGGTGTCTAAATTGCCCACAAAAATAAGTACTACACCACTTTTTGGTTCAATCGCTACTAACCTCAAATATATATTTTGCTAACAAGATGCTTAGAGGAAACCAAAGTATACTCCACTTTTTTTTCTTTTCTCTTAAGTCTCTCTTTAGATACAATATCAGGAAAAGTGAAGTTATTCTTTGCAAAATTATTTCAATTGATTATTTTCTCTTGGTCTTGCATTTGCTCAACAAGATGTATGGAGGAGAATAGAGTGAAATCATCCATACCTTGGATGACATTGTCTGTTACAAAGGACAATGCTGCTATGTCCTACTTCTATGTCCTCCTCTTAGCTCTTTCCTGATTTCCAATTAATCACAGCTTCTTGGCTTCAAGTTTAATGAAGCTAACGAACTATAAGGCCTCCCCCATTGTTCTATCTTCATGGTTTCTCATTTAAAACTCTTTTAAGTTGCCTCATTCGATGTGGAATTTATTTTCATATCTTCATTCAATCTGTTCTGCATCGTAGTGAGCCAAATAGGCTCTGTAAAATCACTTTAGGTAGCTAAAATATTAAGAGAATCTATATCAAAAAGTTTTGGCCTCTCTCCACTGTTGAAGCCAATATGCTTAGCTAGGGCTTCTAAGAACAGTTTTCTTACCTTTTCCATTTCCTCAATTCTTTTCTGTTCCCAAAATTTTTTGGCTTATGTAATAAGAGAAGTGTTCACTATCTCATCTTAATAAGGATATTATTTTTTGTGAGCCACTTAGAAATGTGAAATCATTGGTTTGAATTATCCTATCAGATTTTTTTTCTGTGTTTCAGTGCTTCATGTGCAAAGACATTGTGGAAAGAATTACAAACAGAAAAATGTAAACCCAATACATTCTTTCATTGTGCAGGGCACTTTCTCTCTAAATATTTTGACTCAAAATATCTTTTTCAGAGAATTACAGTTTGTTAATTAAAGGTCAATTCACAAATTTTGATGTCTTTTTTTTTTAAAGAACTTTGAATTTAAATTCCACTACAGCCTTGTTTCACAAACTGAAAATATATTTCCTGGACATTCTCAAGGGAACTTACAGGATTTCCAGCAAGATTTCTGAGGTTTGTTGGTTTGTTTGTTTGTTTGTTTAATAAGCCATCTTCGCCCATATTGCTCTCTCTCCACTAAGTGTCCATGGATTTCTTTGCTTGAAAACCTCTTTTACCAGGCAATTTTAAATTTTCTTAATAGGCTAAGTTGTTAAAAATTTTGAAGAATTAAAATTTACCTGTCATAATTGTAAAACTCTTTTGAAATTCCTTTATCAGAATCGCGAATTCACCAATCCTAATTCCACCTTTACCATCAAAAACAGTTAGCGTTGTTTTCATGATATAGTGTCCATGCAACTATTCTTTTCCAGTGGCTTTGTTATGCATATATATTACCATATAAGCTGATGCAGAGCAAAATGAACGCCAAGTTATGGAAACAGAGGCTTTTTTTTGTGGTTGCTGTTTTTAATGTAGTATGTGATTTCTATTTTCTTTTGGGTTTTCTCCCTCTGGTTTATCCCTTGCTGTATTTGATTTTGGTACCCTGTATTTTGTATATACATTTACCTTAATTAGGTAATGGAAGAGGAAAAACAAAATGGTGAGAAAAAGGACAAAGGGCAAACCAATGCAATAGCAATGCTCACAAGACAATATATGGAAATGTACATAACAACTTGTGAGAGGTATTGAGGAGAAGGAAAACTGTGAGAAAAATGAGGGAGGAGGTAACAAGTATGAAAAGTTATGTATTAACTACTTTACAATTACTGACGGGATCATTGCAAGATAATGTTAAAGCATGCATAGATGCCTCACCAGCAGTCATTCAAGGAATGGCATATGCTGCAGCAATGAAAAGAGAACCATTCAGGGCTTATGTACAAAAATTACATGAGACATGACCTCAGGCCAGAAATGGGGTCTGTTTCTCATGTGGCCAGTCAGGACACATGAGTAAAGATTGTCAACAAAAGCAAAATAAACCTAGTAACAATAAAAAGGGTAAAGCGCCTGGACTTTGTCCACAATGAAAGAAAGGCAATCATTGGAAAAATGAGTGTAGATCAAAATATCATAAGGATAGAATTCTCCTAACAGCAGAAGAAAAGGAGACCAAAAAACAAGAAGAGGGGTGCTCCCTCAGCCGCGTAAACGAAAGAGGGGAAACACCTACTGTTACACAATAATCACCTAAGGGGTCAGTTCCATTAAATCCCTTGTCTCCTCCATTAACAGTAGGGGATTTTCCAAGAGCTACTCCAGGAAGTGCAGGGTTAGATCTGGCAGCAAAAAGAGATTACTTTATCTCTATCATGTATGGTGTTCAGCTTATAGACACTCAATTTTATGGTCCTGTAGTTGATGGAACTGTGGGCTTGATAATTGGTAGAAGCTCAAATTATAACAAAACTTTGAGGTATTACCGAGAGTAGTTAATGTAGATTATCAAAGGGAAATTAAAGTAATGGTAAGGTCTTTAAAAGAAAATATGCAAATACATATGGATCAAAGAATAGCTCAAATCTTAATTTTAAATTAAGTCCATCTTCTAAATCAAATCATAAAACAAGATCGAGGTACAGGAGGTTTCAGTTCCACAGAACTGTGGCCTGGGTACAATCTATTTCTAAGGATCGACCCATGAAAACTATGAAAGTGGATAGAAAGCCTATTAAAGGTCTCTTGGACACAAGGGCAGATCCAACATGTATTGCACGAAAAGACTGGCCCTCATTCTGGCCAATTATGAAGACAGAATCTCCATTAATGGGATTGGGTATGGCTAACAATGTTGCTAAAAGTTCAAAAATTTTAAAGTGGGAGTGTGAAACTAGATTTGGAAACTTTCAACCTGATATTATATCTTCTTTGCCCTTACATTATGGGGCAAAGACATTATGCAAAACAAGGAACTAAAATTAGGTACTTTAGATTTCTTTAGTGTACAAAATTTTTCATAGGGGCCGCTGATGAGAAGTTTGCTGATGCAATATCATAGAAAAATGATCAGCCTGTGTGGGTTGATCAGTAGTCCCTAACTCAAGAGAAGATACAGGATGTAGAACAATTGATAATTGAGCCATTACAGAAAGGACATTTAGAGGAATCCAATAGCCCTTGGAATACTCCAATTTTTGTAATTAAAAAAGAAATCTGGGAAATGGAGGTTGTTACAAGACCTCAGAGCCATTAATAACACGATGTATGACATCGGGGCTCTTCAGCCAAGACTTCCATCTCCTGTGGCTGTTCCTAAAGGACGTTATATAATAATCATTCATTTTCAGGATTTTTTAACAATAAAATTGGATCCCAATGATTTTCAAAGATTTGCATTTCGTGTGCCCTCATGTAATTTGAAAAGGCCCTGGCAGAGATATCAGTGGAAGATCTTGCCACAAGGCATGAAAAATTCTCCTACATTGTGTCAAAAATTTGTGGATAAAGCTTTACAAAAAAACCACAGGAGATTTACACTCATTGTTTGAAGCCCTAAAAAGGGATTCTAATCCTAAATCTAAGAGACAATTCATTCCAATAATGTTAGAAAAAATTTCATTGCTGGAAGAATAGTTACAAGAAAAAGTGGTCCAATTGGACTATAATAAAGACTGGGCTTTTATAATATTAAAGACATCTTATATTCATACAAGATGTTTATGACAAGATGGAGTCCTGGAATCGCTTCACTTGCCTCACAGTCAGACAAGAATGATAGCTTCTTATGTATATTTGTGCAGCCATATCATTGTCAAGGCAAGGAGTAGGTCCGAGAGTTATTTGAGAATAATATAATTATACCTTATAATAAACAACAATTAAAAATATTATTACAGAATGATGAGAATTGGGGATTAGCATTATTAAATTATACAGGACAAATAAAATTTCATGTCCCTCAACATCCTTTATTAAAATTTGTGGAAGAGGTAAAAACCATTTTTCCATTAGTGGTAACAACACTTTTAGAAGGAGCTCTAAAAGTTTTTACTGATGGGTCCTCTAATGGAACTTCGGTGATATACATTCCAGACCACTCCCCTATTATTAAAAGGGCATCTGACATTTCAGAGCAACAGGCAGAAATTATTGCTGTAATTTTAGCTTTAACCATATTTTCACAGCAGCATAACGTTTACACAGACTTTAAGCATGTGGTTAACTTATTTGCCGCCATAGGGATAGCTCTTTTATCAGGACAATCAAAAATTATAGACTTGTTACAACAGTTACAAAAAAATTAATTCAACTTAGAAAAGAAAAATTATTTATTGAACACATAAGAGACATACAAATTTACCAGGTCCTCTTTCATTTGGAAATATGATGGCTGACTTATTAACTAGAGAAACCATCATGCTTTATTTGTAATTAATCACCTTAATAATAATGAACAAAATCTTACACTTATGCAAAAACTTTGGAGCGAAATTGGAGTTAAAGTTTAGCCAAAAGTTAAAAGGAAAGATTTGCTCACAGCACCTGGAAAGGGCCTGATGTATTAATCACCTCGGGAAGAGGATATACATGTGTGTTTCCACAGGATGCCGAGTCACCCATCTGGAATCTCAACCGACTCGTGTGTCCCTACAAAAATAAGAGAAACCCAGGAAAAAAAAAAAAAAAGAAGATGCAAATGAAGAAAGCGATGCAAAAGCTCAAAAGTCTTCACCTTTCTCCTCAAGAGGCGAAGACAACAAAAGAAGCCCAACCACCAATCTGGGAACAAATTAAGAAGCTCACCAGTTCTGCAGAGGAGATTGTGGTTTCTACAGGAAAGACTATCACTGTTGAAAATATGTTTTTTGCTATGCTTGCCATTATTGCTGTGCAGGCAGTGTCTGTTTCAGGAGAACAATACTGGGCATATGTTCCTACTCCTCCTCTTCTACATCCCGTGGGATGGGGGCGGGGAATGAGGATCTAATACAAGTAATGACAAATAATAGTGACCTGCTTGGGGGTTTGGAGGACTATTCTAATTCTCATATGACTTCTCAAACAATTAATTATGAAGGAATGACAGATACCACTCCAATTTGCATAACGCTATCAGGAGAAAATCTCCCCGGGTGTTTGCCTCTAAACTATAGAACTTTTTGACTGATGCCCTTGATCAATCCAATGATAAAAATAGTTCAAAAAAAGATTGATGTGGGAAATGGCATGATGACATTAGGCTTTCATACTTATAATGAATCCTTTTTCATTCCCAAGAGGAATATACATTTAGGTAACTGCCTACAAAAATATCATGACAAAGATCAGTTTGGGAATGCATTAATTGCCTCACCAAAATGGTGGGAATTTGAATTTCAAAAGGCCTCTTTTTTACAATCCTATGGGGCACCAGATAGTATTTTTGATTTTTCCATTGCTAACCCCGATTATGATTATGCCGCCTACTTAAAACATAATTCATGGAAGTTTAATGGCTATACTCTTGATATGCACGGGGAACCCCTAAAAAGATGGCTCACTGCAGGGTGGGTGGCTTCCATTTTGGTGAGTCACTCTTCCTTTCACAATAAAACGTGCATTCAGCTGGATTGGTTCAGACTTTTTGCAGCAACAAACATGATTTTACTGAAAAAGCCCAAAGAAACTAAGAGTACTGCAATTGGGGTAAAAGCATGTGTGGGTTAGCCTATGGGAATTTTCGCTGGAAAACTAGATAATTTAATCATTATTAATCAAGGAAAATCTTATTATATTAGCTGTAAGGATTGTATTTTTACTAATTGTCTTACTTCTTCTCTGGATAAAACATATTCTGTAATTTTTATTTTAAAAAGACCTTCATATGTAATGTTATGTGGAGATCTATAAAATGACCCTTGGTTTAAAAATTTTGCTTTACAAATGCTGAAAACTCTGGATATTATGTTGCAGCCAAAACGCTTTGTTGCAGCCTTGATTTTAGGAATAAGTGCTTTAATAACAATAATTAACTCTTTAGCGATTTCTACAGCAGCCTTAGTAAAGGAAGTAAACACTGCTCATTTTGTTACTGATTTAAGCAAAAATGTTTCATTAGCCCTAGCAGAACAACAAATTATAGATAAAAAGTTAGATATGAAAATAAATGTTCTGGAGGAAGTGGTTCTGGCTATAGGTCAGGAAGTTCAAAATTTAAAAACACAACTCTCAGTTAAATGTCATGCTAGTATTAAATATATCTGTGTTACTGCTCTAAAATATAACTTTTCTCTTAATTGGAATGCCACAAAAATCATTTGTTAGGAGTTTGGAGAGATAAAGATATCTCTCATGTTATGGAGGCTTTATAGGGCAAAATTAGAGCAGTTAGTAAAGCTCATTTTGATGTAAAAAATTTACAATCTTTAGCAGCATTATTTAAGCATAACTTAGAGGCCCTCAATCCTCTGGATTGGATTCATGTAATAATTATAATTACCATTGTCAGATCAATTCTCCCAATTCTTATTCTTATATTTCCAGTCATTTTCCGGATGATCTTTAGATTTGTCTCTTCTGTGCACCGAGACATTCATGAGCTTCAATTAAAAAGTAAAAAAAGGGAGAAATGCCATGATACCTCCTGCTGAATCTGCATGAAAGATCGTGCCAGACAAAGCATAAGCTTCATGGAAGCATGCCTGCAGGAAGGGAGTGTTGGTTCAAGACTTCCTATACACTTGGCTGCACCTTTATTGCCTCTACCTTTATTCTAACTATATTCTTGGCTGTATATTTGTTGCCTTTATTCTTGTTTTGGCTATTTTTCTATTGATCCACGAACAGAGCATGTGAAGCCACTTCCCCTCATGCCTGTCCTTGCTCCTCTCTGCTCTCTCTCTCTACCTCTACTCCTCTGGTGGACCGCGTCACACCCTCTGCGCATGCACACCTGCCCCTGCAAGACCCTGGCCACTGATGCCTCCATAGTGAGGCCCCTGGGTGCTGCCTCCTCCCCTCGGCCCAGTCTCCTCTTCACTTGGCTCCGCCCCCTACCCTTGCCCACAAGAGCAGCCCTGACTGGGCCCTAAGGCTTCCAGGCCATAGGAATTATAGCCACCTCAGCACAGCACTCCCCACCAACCCTATCACTTGCTCAGGGGATCGAATCTCCCCTCAGCCCCACCACTAGAAGAGACTCTCTTCCAAACCTCTCCACTCCACATATCAAGCACGTGCACAGTGACCCAGTGAGAGAGAGAGAGACTGAGAGACTGAGAGACAGAGAGATTGTTGGGGAAAACTACCCCTCAAGGACTCAGAACATAGCACCCTTTGGGATGACTCAGCAAACAGCATACTTCAAAAAACAGCTCAAAGCACCCTGAGTAAAAGACTCAGCACAATGTGCCCTTTGAAGGACTTAGCATATAGTAGCCTTTGGGATGACTCAGCACACAGCACCTTTTGAAGGAGGGAGTCCATAGCACGCAGTTTATAGGACACAATGCATGGCATGCTTTGAAAAACTAAGCACGTAGAATTCTTTCCCAGGACTCAGCACATAGCACCCTGTGTTAAGATTCCATACACACCACCCTTTGAAGGGTTGAGTATGTAGCACCCTTGGTAAAACACTCAGTGCACAGCACCCTTTGAAAAACTCAGCACATAGCACAGTTTTGAAGGACTCAGCACATACAACCTTGTGGAAGAACTCAGCACAGAGCACCATTTGAAAGACAGTACAGAGCACACTGTTTATAGGACTCGGCACACAGCACTCACCTCATCCCTCTCTTCTCAAGGATGCAGCACATTGCACCCATTGGGATAACTCAGCAAACAGCTCTCTTTGAAGCACTTAGCAAAAGTGTCCTCTGTAAAGGACTGGTCCCACAGCACCCATTGAAAAACTCACCTGTCCCTCCCTTCTCAAGGCTTCAGCACATAGCACCATTTGGGATGAATTAGCACACCGCACTTTTGAAGGATTCAGCATAAAGTACATTGTACACAATGGACTCAGAACCAAGCACACTTTGTAAAACCCAGCACAGCCCACCTTCTCAAGGATTGAGAACATAGCACCCTTTCGGATGACTCAGCACAGAACATGGTTTTTGAAGACTCAGAAAAAACACCCTATGTGGGAAGGACTCAGAAAACAGCACCCTGTGAAGGACTCAGCACATACCTGTATGTCACAAGTTCAGCTGTCATTTCAATTAGAGTGCTTTCTTCAGTATCATCATTCTTCAGAAACACTTCACAAATCCTACTAGTTCTCATTTAGCTAAAATATCTTTTATGGGGGAAGGTCAGCTGGGGGTCTTGAACTCAAAGCTTGGGGCCCCTGTCCCTGAGCTCTTTGTTTCAATGCTAGAGCTCTACCACTTTGATTCACAGCTCCAATTTTTGTTTGTTTTTGGGGTTGTTCTTTGACAGGCCTTATGGTGATCAGGAAGGCCAAGTTGGGGTGTCCATGGGCAAAGGCTCTTAGCTGGGCCTGGAGCTGACTTCTCACTTCCTTGTGCCCCTGGGAGCAAGGCCTGCTGGAGCTCTCTTGGCCTAGGGTGGAACAGATCTGCTCTGGAATCAGCACTCAGGGTGAGTGAAAGTCAGGTTGGCCCTGATCACTTCCCCAAATTGAACTCTAGAGGACAATAGTCCCCCAAGATGGCACAGGGACACATGTTCCATGTCTGGCCACCAGGAGGCAGGAGTTGTCCACCATAGGGATTGTATTCATTGTGTTTACTCTTGTTTCCCTGGGGCTCCCATCATGCTTTGAAGCCACCCTGGACAGGAAAGTCCTTGAGACTTACCTACAATTAACCATCAAAAAGCAAGTGGGATTGTGGCTCAAGTGGCAGAGCACTAGCCTTGAGCAAGAAAACTCAGGGATAGAGCCTAGGCCCTGGGTTCACACACACACACACACACACACACACACACACACACACACACACACACCACATGCATGCAAAATCCAAGAGTTCTACACTGCAATCTTTGGGTATTCTCTACCTTTTCCCCACTGAGTCTGATGGCTGTTGGCCTAGGTGTTTGATGCATCCAACACCACCCGGCATCTTTAATTTTGGGGAACAGAATGGCTAGAAGGTCAGCCTTCCTCCATCCCAGCTCCTTGATTGGGTCAGGGTCTATCCAGGACCTTTGGGTCTCCTTTTACAGACTTGCCAAGATGCCTTCAAAAGGTATCAAATGCTGGGCACTGGTGGCTCATGCCTGTCATCTTAGCTACTCTGGAAGTTGAGATCTGGAGGATCACGGTTCAAAGCCAGCCTGGGCAGGAAAGTGTGTTAGACTCTTATCATTGATGAACCATCAGAAAAAAAGAAATGGCCCTGTGGCTCAAGTGGCAGAGTGCTAGCCATGAGAGAAAGATCTCAGGGACAGTGACCAGGACCTGAGTTCAAGCCCCAGGACTGGAAGAACAAATCTTTATTGGAAGCTTGTTTTCCCTTTGAAAACAATTTATTCTTTGTGATAAGCATAACATGGGCCTCTTCCCTGGCCACCAATAGGCCATTAGATGTCCCTTGAATATGGGCCACATCCCAGCAGCCCTTGCCCTACCCAACCCGCAGTTTACCCTTCCCATGACCCAGAACATGGAGGCCTGAGAGAAGGCCACCTCGCCACCTACTTATAGTGGCTGCTGAGGCTTTGGAGAGTAATTATGTCACATAGTCATCCTCTGCATCAGTCTACAGAAGAAAGGGAGGGAGCACTCCTCACCTGAACCCATGAGCTCTGGGTGGCTCTGTATGTGGGGCAGCTGCGGCAGGATGTGCTATGTCGGGAATCCTCTATGGGGTTGGGAACCTCGATCTTTCCTCTGGCAGTTTCCACACTGCGTTGAAGTGGCAATTCTTCTAAACCTTTCTGCTCCTCCCTCATTTCCCTGGAGCCTGGAGGCATCCAAAGCTGCAGCAGTGACAGGAAGCTCAGCCTGTGCTGGCATCGGGAGCCTGTTGTCCATGTCTTCCCCTGTGAGGAGTGACAGCGGCTCCCGCTCCTAGGACAGCTGGTACACATGTTCACGTTTCTTCTGACACAGCTCAGCCAGAATGAACATCTGCTCTTTACATGCCATGAGGGACTCCTCAACAGTGCGATGTGTGCTGACAGCTGCCTGTATCTACGTTGAAGATCACCTGCTGGACTATGGAAATCCATCTCATCAGGCAGGTCATGGACAAAGTAGATTTTCTTCTCGGATGCCCACCTGTCCCGCTTCCCATCCCCACACAGGCTGTGGTGCCAGCTCATGGGATGGAGGGCCTGTGGCTCGAGCTTTCTCTGGCACTGAGCTCCAGGTGAACCAGGTGCCCGCAGTGGGCCTGCCACTCCTGCTGCAGGAGTTTCTCCCTATAGATTTCAGCCACTAAGAGTGCTCACAAATCCACGTCCCTCTCGGTTTGGAGAATGTGTCCATCCTCTGCAATGGTCATGTGTGTGTGTGGGGGGGGGAGTCACTTTTTACTTCTCCAGGGTTTTCAACTTACCCTTCCCCAGGGAAAGCCAGGAAGCTCAGCTGGGCCTGCAGCCACTCCTCTTGTGCTCTGGTTGCTTTCAGGCACTTGAGAGGGTCCTGTCACTTTGGTGGCACCACCTGGTCTCCCCAGTTGGTCAGGCCGTGCACTTGCTTCAGCTGCTCCAGGAGTTGGGTCTGCCTCTCTAGGTGCTGCTGCATGGCCTCCTTCTCGGAGCTCAGCCGCTAATTGGAGGTGATGTGCTGCTCACAGGTGGCTCTGAGCTCCTGCAGTTGGGCCAGGGATTGCTCCTGCTGGTTCTGAGATGCTTGGCTTTCTTTCTCTTTCAGCCACTACGTTACATTCCTCTATCTTCTCCTCTGTGTGGACCAGTTGTTCCAGCAGATGTTTCTTCACCTGCTGCTCTGTGTCCAGGATGCTGGCGAGCTCTTCCTTCTCACCGCTCACACTGTGGAGAGCGTCCCACAGCAGGGCCAGCTGTTCCTCCAGCTGTCCGTCACACATATATGCACATCATGGGGTCTCGGGGATCTCCTGCCAATCCTTGGCCTTCTCCTCCAGTCTCCACAATTGCTCCTGCTGCTCTGCTTTCTGGAGATGGAGCCTCTGGTTTTCCTGGACCTGGATGTGAAGTTATTACTCCAGGTTTTTAAACTCCATCTGCATGCAGTAGGCCTGGGCCTGCAACTGCCACTCGGCCTGAGATGGGCCATGGTTCCTCTAGCCTGTTCTCTAGGCCGAACACCTGCCTCGACCCTCGTTCCTTCTCCTCTGTCAGTTGGTTCACCCGCTGGGTCAGCTGCCGGGCCTCCTCCTTCCACGTGGACCTCTCAATGCTCAGGTCTTCTGTGAAGGTGTCTCTCTCTAGATTCACTGTGCTCACCAGTCAGCTCACATTGTCCAGTAGTCTCTTCAGTACCTCATGCCCCACAAGTGCTTGTTGGAACTTGCAGATTCCTTTCTTCCTATTGTCCAGAGCACTTCCAGCTTCTCCTGTAACTTTGAGTTTACTTGCTCCAGGTCATTGAAGCTTTTGGCCTTTTCCTTGAGCAGAAGGGTCACACCATACAGCTGTTCAAAGAACCTTTCTATCTCATTCTGTGATCAGTGACCACAGAAGTTGACATCTCCAGCTCTGGCATGCACTTCTCTGTGGCCTGCAGGCAGCTGGTGAGAGCTTTGTGCTCCCTTTCTGTGTCATCAGCCGCCTGATGCGGGTGCACATTGTAAATTGCTTTCTGCTAAAACCAACCTCTGTATGGGTGCCTTGTGGATCCCTAGTTCCATTTTAGGTACTGCATGCACCTGAGCTATCTTCTACCTCTCTTTCTCCCATTGATCCTGCAGGTCTGTCTTTTCCTGCTTCAGTGGTTGGATCTTGGCATAGAGTGCCTGGTTTCTTCTTTTGTAGGGGTCCAGGGTGGGCACCAAGTGTCGGTAGCATCTCTGCAGATCCTTGGTGGTATCAGGACCATTGATACTCTGGAACCTCGTGGCTGTGACTGTGTCCAAAGGCACGGGAGGCCCATGGTGGCTATCACCTTTGGCCAGACCCTCCATTGAATCACACTTCCCGGTGGTGTTTGTTTGGGGATCCTTCCCTTCTTCATGTTCTTTGTTTTCTTGAATGTTGCAGATCTTTCGGGAGGATTCTTCTACCTGTGTTCTGGTGGCAGTTTCATGCCCGCAGCTTTCTCATGGAGTCTTGTTGTTTCAGACATCAGAGTGCTGAGATGGGAAAGATGGGCTAGCCACGTTCCCAAGCTCTGGAAAATCCTCTCTTCTCCCACTCACTGATTAGGATGTCAATTTCATACTCTACTCCAAAGTCACCTGGAGTCTCTTGCTCACAACTTAGCCACCTCTACCTTCCTCAACTGCTGGTATTGGTGTCAACCAACAGAGGGAATCCTGGTGCTTCCCGGGCAGCATGGAATGTGGGTGTGGCCATCATTCTTGTATCCCATTGGTCAGAAAGAACCATGAAAGAATGGGGGTGTGACCAGAATACTGTGATGCAGGCAGAATGGGCGGAGTGAAGATGAGAGCAGCTGCTTCCCCAGGAAATTCGGTCCAATTCCGTTGGGGACAAGATGGTGATCTGATTTAGCTGGATGGCCGCACAGATTGTTCTGTATGTCTGTTTGTTGCCAGTCCTGGACCTATAACTCAAGATCTGGGCACAGTCCATGAGCTGCTTTTGCTCAAGACTAGCCCTCAACCTCTGGAGCCACACGGCTCTACTTCTGGCTTTTTTGACATTGAAGTTGGAAAGGGGTCTCAAGGACTTTCCTGCTTAGGGTGACTTTGACCATGATCCTCCTATCACAGACTTGTATGTATTAAGGAGGACTGCTGTGAGCCACGGGTGCCTGCCTAATCATTGATCTTGCTGATGTTCTTGGACAGACCTGTGAGTTCTCTATCCTGGGGATTAAATGGTAGAAGCTGGAGCCCACAGTTTGAATCCTGTTCCTGCTACCTCCAAATAGCAGGAGATCCTAAGAAACTCATTCCTGTCCATATGAATACCAATGGAATGTGATGTATGTCATGATTGAATTGGCAGTTCTTGAACGATTCTAGAATAAAATTATACACAATTATATCTTAGGACTCTGATCAATTTTAACTAACACTTTATGAAGCATTTAAACAATCATATTCATTAAATGGAGGCATAATGAAATATCTAAGAATTGGGTGTCACATAGTATGAAGGTGCCATTTTTTCTACCAGGACAGGGATTGGAACTCATGGTCTGGGTAACTCTGTTGCACTGTGTGGGAAGGGGAAGCTCACCTCCATGAAGTCAAGAAATTCAAGTCTGTTCCTTAGTCCTGAAATTGATCCCCAGCACTAGAAAACATCTTTTTCATGTATATTTTACATACATGATTATATTTACGTACATATATTGACTCTTTATTGCGTTCAGTGTAGATATTCATTTTAATTTTGCTTTATTCATGTATTGGCCATTTATTTTATTGAGTATTATGGCACATAGAACATTGATTACATTGATTACATAGGATATAGGTCTGTATATGTATTCCACTTCATACCTGACACCCAGGACTTTCACAGAAAAAGAAAAAGTGTCACCATCAGCTTCTTACTCCATGATTCATTGTTTGGGAGTGCTGGCGTCTGAACTCAAAGCCTACAAGGCCAAATTCATGAATGAGTGAGTGTCAGCATGCCATCCTGGGGCAAATTGAACTGACAGGCAGTTCCCAGGATCTTAGATCCAATCCCTAGGGTTGACAATATAGGAACAGATTGACATGTAGATGGTATTATGCTAATAAATATATATCTTTATAGATTGCCAGAGATGTCTACACATTATTCAGTTATATAGACTACATTTCTACCAATTCTTGGGTATTTATTATGCCTCCATGTAATTAATGTTATTGTTTTAATCCTTAATAAATAAATAAGTAAATAAAATAAATCCTTTATCCCTGTAAGAAATAGTATTCTTTTAATGCTTTATATTAAATAAAATCAGTCTATTGAAATTACGATGTCTAATTTTATACGGGTAGCATTCACGATTAGCCCATTCAACTGTGACACTGATAACATTCCATCGTTATTCCTACGGATGGGAATGAGTCTCTTAAGATCGTCCACTATCTGGAAGTGGCATGACTGGGATTCGAACTCTAGACCTATGTTCCTGTGTGGGACTATGGCTTCCCCAATAGCCCGCCAGCCTTCAGCAATACAAGATGAAGTACCTTTTGGAACCCTGTCATTCAGACCCAGATGGTCATGGTGCAAAGGAAGAAAATGTAAAAATGCAATCATGCAACCTTTTTTCTTTTTTGGTCGGTCATAGGGCTTGAACTCTGGGCCTGGGTACTGTCCCTGTGCCTTTCAGCTCAAGACGAACACTCTACCGCTTGAGTCACAGCGCTACTTCCGAGTTTCTAGTGGTTTATTGGAGATAAGATTCTCATGGACTTTCCTGCCTGGGCTGGCTTTGAACTGTGATCCTCAGATCTCAGCCTCCTGTGTAGCTTGGATTACAGTTGTGAGCCACCGGCGCCAGGCTCTGCCACTTTTTTTTTCTGTGCATATTTTTTCCACTTGCAAGGCTTGGAGATCTAGCATCCCAGGATCAGCTGTAGCTCCAGTGGCTGCACCCCAACCTAGGATGATGGAAGCTGAGAGAGAGTTGCCATGACCTGAGTTCAAGACCTTGCTTCGCAAAAAAAAAAAAAAAAAAAAAAAAATAGCTCCCTGGCTTGTAATTCACACTGTTTTTTCCTACCAGGCTTTGGATTAGAACTCAGGGTCTGGGTAACTCTGTAGCACTGTGGAGGAAGGGGAAGCTCAACATGCTTGAAGACAAGAAAGTCAAGCCTGGTCCCTAGGCCTCAATTCAAGCCCCAGCCCTGGAAAACATACTATTTATATACATTGTAAACATAGAATGTGTATATACCTATAGATGTTCAGTCCATATCCTGTTTTTGTGGTTATTGATTGTATTTTTGTTTTATTCAATTATTTACAGTTTATTGACTGTGATGATATGCATTCCATTTATTATACTGACATCCCATCACATAGTATCTAAATTTGTAGACGTGTTCTCCATCATGTCTGACACCTAGGACTCTCAGAGAAAAGGAAAACAGGTGTCACACTTGGCTTTTTGTTCCACAATCCAATTGTTTGCAGTTCCGGGATCTGAACTCAGGGCCTAGGAGATCCAATTCAACATGGCAACCTCTAGCCAAGCAAGCTGCCAGGCAGTTCCCAGACCCTGAGATTGAGCCACAGGGGTGGACAAAATAGCCATACATGGATAGGCAGGTGGCAGTATACCAATAAATATATATTTGCATAGAATTCCAGAGACATCTACTTAGGATTCAATGACATCAACTACATTCCTACCACCTCTTAGGTATTTATTATACTGCCATTGAAGGAATAGTATTGTTTTCATGCTTAATAAACCATTCATTAAGATCAATCAGCATCCTAGGATCATTGCGTCCCATTTTAGATTAGACCGATGCCCGCAGAAACTTATTCAATCATGAGTTTCCAAACATCCCATCGTTATTCCCGTGCATAAGAACAAGTCTCTTGGGAAGTCTCCCTACTGGTAGGTGTCAGAACCAGGATCCAATAGCAGGGCCTTTGATGACATATGGGCCTGTCACTTCTGCGATAGCCCGCTAGCCTTGGCCAATGCAAAGTGAAGTAAACTTGTAGCCTTGTCATTCAGACCCAGGTGGGTCATCATGCAAAGGAATAAAATGTAAAAAATCCATTCTGTGGCTGTTTTCCACAACCCTGCAAGGCTTCAGGGCCTAGGATCACAGGATTGGCTATGCGCCCATGGCAGCCCACCAGCCTAAAGTGATCGAAGCTGAGGCAGAGTTGCCATGAACTGCGTTCAAATCGCTTGGTTGGCAAATAAAATAAAATAAAATAAACCACTCTAGCTCAGAATTCGCACCATTTTTTCTGCCACAGCTGGGATTCCAACTCAGATCTGGGTAACCCTATAGCATGGTGGTTGAAGGGGAACCTCACCATCCTTGAAGACTACAAGATCACTTCTGCTCCCAGGGCCTGAATTGAAGCCCCCGCACTGGCAAAAAATCATATGCCCACCTATTTCAAACATAGGATCTCTATTTACATACATGTGGAATGCATGATACGTTCAATGTATTATTCTTTTTATTGTGTGTCTTAGTCAGGGATGCATTTTGTATTTTATTGATTATGATGAAAAGTATAACTGTGCTGGCAGGGATGAGAACTAATTCCCATGTCTATAGCATTGCTTAAGCCTTCTCCATCCTAGCTGAGACCCAGAACTTTCACAGGGCAGGAAAACAAGTGGAAGGATTGGATTCTCACATCTGCATTCCTCTTTTGGCAGTGTTGGGGTTGGAACTTAGAGCTTAGCAAACCCAATAGGAGAAAGGGTCAAGTTGAGGACACCATGCTGAGAGCTAATAAGGAACTAAGCTGTTCCCAGGACCTGAGATCGAGCCCCGGGAGTGGGAGGGGGAGAGCACAATACTCATCCATTCCTAAGCTGAAGGTAGTATGCATATTTGTATACAGTAGGAGAGATGGCGACCTGTGATGGAATCCAATATACCACATGACTACCGATTCTTGGATCTTTCCCGATGCCTCCATTTCATGACTGTGATGATTATGTTCATGCATCATCAACTCTTCACTAAAAATAATTGATACACAATGAGTCTTGCCTATCATTTTCTACGTGCATCCTGAAGAAATTACACATTCAAAGATGAGATTGATCGAATTCCATGACCTTTCCAAGTGCCAGAAACGAGTATCTCAGGATCTCCCGCCATTCCCTCAATGGAGGGGGGCTGACCTGGATTCGACCTTGAGGTCTCCGATACCCCGTTGCCCTTGGGCTTCCCCAAGAGCCAGCAGACCTTCAGTCACTCCAGGTCACCTTCACTTTGCAGGCCACCCTGTTCGGACCCAGCATGGTCACCAGGCAAAGGAAAATGAACATAAAAGCGCCAGGTGGAACTTCCTGCCACATTTTTTTTCCCTTCGCGGTTTTTTTTTTCCTGCAAGCCCTGGGGTCCTAGGATCCAATGATGGGTTGTAGGTCCAGAGGCTGCAGCCTAGGATGATCGGAACTGAAGCAGAGTTGCCACGAATTGAGTTCAAGCTCTGAGTCTGTTAAAAAAAATTATGAAGGAAGCATCCTAGCTTCGAATTCGCCCCATTTAACTGCCAGAGCTGGGATTTGAACTCAGGTCTGGGTAATTCTGTTGCACTGTGGGGGAAGGGGAAAATCACCATCCTTGAAGACTACAAGTTCAGGCCTGCTCCCAGTGCCTCAACTGAAGCGCAACACTGGCAAAAATAATATGCCCACCTATTTTACACATAGGATCTCTATTTACATACATGTGTGGAATGCATCATGCTTTCAGTGTAGTTATTTATTTTATTGTGTGTCTTAGTCAGAGATGCATTTTGTATTTTATTGAGTATGATGACAGATATAAATGTGCTGACATGCATGAAAACCTATTCCCATGTCTACAGAGTTGCCTATGCCTTGTCTATCCTAGATGAGACCCAGGACTTTCACAGGACTGGAAAGCAGGTGAACTGATGTATTGCTCACATCAGAATTCATGTTTCGGCAGTGTTGTGATTTGAACTCAGAACCTAGCAGGCCCAATTGGCAAAAGGGTCAAGGTGAGCACACTGGCCTGTGAGCAACTGAGGAGCCAGACCATTTCCAGGACCTGACATTGAGCAGCAGGGAGGGCAAGGATAGGCATAAATTCATAATTTAAACATCGGAATTCTATTGATATACATGTGTGGACAGCATCTTGCTTTCGGTGAACTTCTCCTTAATTTGTGTCTAATTCATGGAGGTATTGTGTATTTTACTGAGTATGCTGACAGCTACAACTGTGCTGACATAGATGTCAACCTGTTCCCATGGATATAGAGTTGCCTATATAGCATGCCCCATTCCTATCTGAGAAGCAGGACTTTCACAGCACAGGAAAAGAGGAGGATTACTTGGCTTCTCACATCAGTAATCATCTTTTGACAGTGCTGGGATTTGAACTCAAGGCCTAGCAAACCCAAGTGGTAAATGGGTCATGGTGAGTACAACAGCCTGTTAGCAAATAGAGGGTTAGGTCCATCCCAGGACCTGAGATCAAGCCCTGGTGGGCGCCATTATTGATATAAATTCATACTTTACAGAGATGACCTCTATTTACTTACATGTGTGGAATGCATCAGGCATTCCGTGTAGTTATTCTTTTTATTTTGTGTGTTAATCAGAGATGCATTTTGTATTTTACTGCATATGATGACAGATATAACTGTGCTGACATGGATGGAAACCTATTCCAATGAGTATAGAGTTGCCTATATAGCATACTGTGTCCTAGCTGAGACCCAGGACTTCACAGCACAGGAAAACAGGTGCAACAATGGGCTTCTGAAGCATTCAAGTTTTGGCAGAGTTGGGATTTGAACTCAAAGCCTAGCCGGCCCAATTGGTGAAAGGGTCAAGGGGAGGACACTCTCCTGTGAACAACTGAGGATTTAGGCCGTTCCCAGGACCTAACATCGAGCTCCAGGGAGGGCCAGGATCGGCATAAATTCATAATTGAAACAGGATCTGTATTGACATATTTGTGTAGACAGCATCTTGCGTTCGGTGCGCTTCTCCTTAACTTGTGTCTAATTCATGGAGGTATTGTGTATTTTAGTGAGTATGGTGACAGATATAACTGTGCTGACATGGATGGCAACCGGTTCCCATGGTTATAGATTTGCCTATGCATTCATTCTCCATCCTAGCTGAGACCCAGGACTTCCACATGAGAGGAAAACAGGTGCAACGTCTGGTTTCTGACCTCACGATGAAACTTTTGTCAGTGCTGGGATTTGAACTCAAATCTGGGCAACTCCATTGCACTGTGTGGAAAGGGGAAGCTCATCATCCTTGAAGACTAGAATGTCAGACCTGGTCCAGGGCCTGATTTGAAGTCCCAGCGCTGGACAAAATAACAAGCCCACCTCTTTTAAACATAGGATCACTACTTCCATACTGGGGTGATATGCATCTTGCATTCAATGTAGTTTTTTTATTTGGAGTCTTATTCATGGATGTATTGTGTATTTATTGAGTATGGTAACAGGTATATCTGTGCTGCCCTGGATGACAACTGATTCCCATGAGTAGAGAGATGCCTATAAAGCATTCTCCATCCTAGCTGAGAACCAAGATTTTCACAGCACAGGAAAACAGGTGCAATGATGGGCTTCTCACATTAGGATGAATCTTTTGGTAGGTCTGGGATTTGAACTCAAGGCCTAGGAGGCCCAAGTGGTGGATGGGTCATGGTGAGCACACCAGCCTGTGAGCCACTAAGTTGATATGCGATTCCTGGACCAGAGATTGAGCCCCAGTGGGGGCCTTAATAGTCATCAATTCATAATTAAAACGGTGAATCTCTATTTGCACACATCGGTGGGCAGCAACTTGTTTTCCGTGTAGTCATTGTCTTTACATGGTGTCTTATTCACGATGTATTCTGTATTTTCCTGAGTATAGGATGACAGATATAACTGTGGTGACCTGGATGACCACCTATTCCCATGAGTATAGAATTGCCTATGCATTCTCCATCTTAGCTGAGACCCAGAATTTGCACAGCACAGAAGAACAGGTGTAACGACTGGTTTCTCACATCAGGGTGAATTTTTGTCAGTGTCCATGTGAGCACACCAGCCTTTGAGCCAGTATGGATCTGGGCCCTTACCAAGAACTGAGATCTAGCCCTAGGGAGGCCACAATAATCCTCAATGCATCATTGAAACATGGGATGTCTATTCATATGCATGTGTGTACTGCCTCCTGCAATGACTGTAGTTATCCTCTCTATTTTGTGTGCTATTCGTGGATGTATTGAGTATGTTCTTGAGTATATGATGACAGGTATAACTGGAATAACATGGATGACAACCTATTCCTATGGCCACAGGGTGGCCCATGCAGTCTCCATCCTAGCTGAGAACAAAGACTCCCACAAGAAAGGAAAATAGGTGTAAACACTGGCTTGTGACATTAGGATTTATCTTTTGGCACTGCTAGGATCAGAAATTAGGGCCTAGCTGGCCCAATAGGCGAATGGGTCCATGTGAGCACACTAGCCTCTGAGCCACTAAGGAGCTAGGACGGTCCTAGGACGTGAGATCGAGCCCCAGGGCGGGGGTTCTGGGGAGCTCAATAGTCATCCATTTATAAGCTCAAGATATTATGCAAATAAGTACATATTTGTACAGAGTAGGAGAGATGGCGAAATGTGATGAAATCCAATCTACACTGTGACTACCAATTGTTGGATCTTCCACTATGCCTCCATTGCATGACTGTGATGATTATGGTCATGCTTCATCAACTCTTCATGAAAAATAATTGATACCCGATGAGTCTTGCCTATCATTTTCAACTCGCATCCTGCAGGAACTACTCATTCAACCACATTCCATGACTCTTCCTAGGTCCAGAAACTAGTATTTCAGGATCTCCCGCCATTCCCTCAATGTAGGGGGGCTTTCCAGGATTCGAAATTGGGGGCTCCGTTGCCTGATCAGCCTGGGGCTCCTCCAATATCCAGCAGGACTTCAGCCATGCCAAGTCACCTTCAATCTGCAGGCCACCAGGATCAGACCCAGCAAGGTCACCATGCAAAGGAAAATAAACAAAAAAGCATCAGGTGGAAATTCCTGCCACTTTTTTCTTCTCATGGCTGTTTTGTTTGTTTGTTTGTTTGTTTTTCCTGCAAGCCCTGGGGTCCTAGGATCTGAGGATGGGCTGTGGGTCCCGAGGCTGCAGTCTAGGATGATCACAGCTGAGACAGAATTGCCACAAGTTGAGTTCAAGCCCTGGGTATGGAAAAAAAATAAAAAATTAAAAAATTATGAATGAAGCACTCTCGCTCAGAATTCGTGCCATTTTACTGCCAGATCTGGGATTTGAATTCAGGTCTGCGTAACTCTGTTGCACTGTGGGGGCAGCTCACCATCCTTGAAGACTACAAGGTCAGGCCTGCTCCCAGTGCCAGAATTTGAAGCCCCAACACTGGCAAAAATCATATGCCCACCTATTTTATACATAGGATCTCTATTTACATACATGTGTGGAATGTATCATGATTTCAGTGTAGTTATTCATTTTATTCTGAGTCTTAGTCAGGAAAGCATTTTGTATTTTATTGAGTATGAGAACAGCTATAACTTTGCTAACATGGATGACAACCTATTCCCATGTCCTATGCCTTGTCCACCCTAGATGAGACCCAGGACTTTCACAGGACAGGAAAGCAGGTGGACTGATGTACTGCTCACATCAGGATTCATGTTTTGGCAGTGCTGTGATTTGAACTCAGAACCTAGCAGGCCCAATTGGTGTAAGGGTCAAGGTGAGGACACTGAGGAGATAGACCATTCCTAGAACCTGACATTGAGCACCAGGATAGTCATAAAATCATAATTTATACATAGGACCTCTATTGATATACATGTGTGGACAGCATCTTGCATTCGGTGCACTTTCTCCTTAACTTATGTCTAATTCATGGAGGTATTGTGTATTTTACTGAGTATGCTGACAGCTACAACTGTGCTGACATGGATGTCAACCTGTTCGGATTGCTATAGAATTGCCTATGTAGCATGCTCCATCCTAGTTGAGTCCCAGGACTTTCACAGAACAGGAAAAGAGGAGGATCGATTGGATTCGGACATCAGTATTCATCTTTTGCAGTGCTGGTATTTTAACTCAATATCTAACAGGCCCAAATGGTGAATGGATCATGGTGAGTACACCGCCCGTGAGCCACTAGGGGGTTAGGTTGTTCCTGGGATCTGAGATCGAGCCCTGGTGGGGGCCATTATTGATATAAATTCATAATTTACACAGATGATCTCAATTTACATACATGTGTGGCATGCATCATGGGTTCAGTGTAGTTATTTTATTGTGTGGCATAGTCAACGATGCATTTTGTATTTTATTGGGTATGATGACAGATATAACTATTCTGACATGGCTGGCAACCATAAGTATAGAGTTCCCTATATAGCATATTCCATCCTAGGTGAGACACAGGACTTTCACAGCACAGGAAATCAGGTGCAACAATGGGATTCTCACATCAGGATGAATCTTTTGGTAGGTCTGGGATTTGAACTCAAGGCCTAGCAGGCCCAAGTGGTGGATGGGTCATGGTGAGCACACCAGCCTGTGAGCCACTAAGTTGATATGCTGTTCCTGGGACCTGAGATTGAGCCCCAGTGGGGTCCTTAATAGTCATCAATTCATAATTAAAACAGAGGATCTCTACTTCTATACATGGGTGGGCAGCATCGTGTAGTCAGTCTTTACATGGAGTCTTATTCATGATGTATTCTGTATTTTCCTGAGTATAGAATGACAGATATAACTGTGGTGACCTGGATGACAACCTATTCCCATGAGTATAGAGTTGCCTATGCATTCTCCATCCTAGCTGAGACCCAGAACTTGAACAGCACAGAAGAACAGGTGCAATGACTGGTTTCTCACATCAGGGTGAATTTTTGGCAGTGCTGGGATTCGAACTTGGGGCCTAGGAGGCCAAACTGCCCAATGGGTCCATGTGAGCACACCAGCCTGTGAACCACTAAGGAGCTGGGCCTTTCCCAGGAACTGAGATCTAGCCCTAGGGAGGCCACAATAATCCTCAATGCATCACTGAAACATGGGATGTCTATTCACATCCGTGTTTGGACTTCCTCCTGCATTGAGATTAGTTATCCTCTCTATTTTGTGTGCTATTCATGGATGTATTGTGTATGTTCTTGAGTATATGATGATAGGTATAACTGGGCTGACATGGATGACAATCTATTCCTATGGCCACAGGGTGGCCCATGCACTCTCCATCTTAGAGGAGACCCAGGACTCGCACAGGAAAGGAAAGCAAGTGCAATGACTGGCTTCAGGCATCAGGATGAATCTTTTGGCACTGCTGGTATCTGAACTTGGTGCCTAGCAGGCCCAATAGGCAAATGGGTCCACGTGAGCACACCAGCCTGTGAGCCTCTAAGTATCTAAGCAATTCCCAGGACCTGAGATCGAGGACCGGAGTGAGGGGGAGCACAATCTTCGTCCATTTTTATGCTGAAGGTAGTATACAAATAAGTACATATTTGTATAGAGTAGGAGAGATGGCGACCTGTGATGGAATCCAATTTACCCTGTGACTACCAATTCTCAGATCTTCCCCAATGCCTTCATTTCATGACTGTGATGATTATTGTCACGCTTCATCAACTTCATAAAAAATAATGGATACCCCATGAGTTTTGCCTATCATTTCCTACTCGCATCCTGTAGGAACTACTCATTCAAGGATGAGATGATCACATTTCACACTTCCTAGGTCTGGAAACGAGTTTTTCAGGATCTTCCACCATTCCCACAATGTAGGGGGGCTGACCAGGATTCCAACCCGTGGCCTCCATTGAATGGTTGGCTGTGACTTCTCCAATAGCCAGCAGGCCTTCAGCCATGCCAGGTCTCTTTCACTCTGTAGGCCGCCGGGTTCAGACCAACATGGTCACTATGTAAAGGAAAATAAATGTAAAAGCACGAGGTGGAAATTCCTGCTGCTTTGTTCCCCATCTGGCCTTTTTTTTTTTTCATGCATGCTCCGGGGTCCTAGGATCTGAGGATGGGCTGTGAGTCTAGAGGCCGTAGCCTAAGATGATTGCAGCAAAAACAGTGTTGCCTCGACTTGAGTTCAAGGCCCGGGTTTGGCAATAAATAAATAAATAAATAAATAAATAAATATGAATGAAGCACCCTCTCTCAGAATTCACACCATTTTACTGACAGAGCTGGGATTTGAATTCAGGTCTGGATAACTCTGTTGCACTGTGGGGGAAGGGGAAGATCACCATCCTTGAAGACTACAAGGTCAGGCCTGCCCCAACACTGGCAAAAATCATATGTCCACCTATTTTACACATGGGATCTCTATTTACATACATGTGTGGAATGCCTCATGCTTTCAGTGTGTGTCTTAGTCAAGGATGCATTTTGTATTTTATTGAGTATTATGACAGATATAACTATACTGACATGGATGGCAACCGATTCCCATGTCCCATGTCCATGTTGCCTGTGCTTTCTCCATCCTAGCTGAGACCTAGGACTTGCACAGGACAGGAAAGCAGGTGGATCGATGGGCTTCTCATATCAGGATTCATGTTTTGGTACTGTTGTGATTTGAACTCAGAACCCACAGGCCAATTGGCGAAAGGGTCAAGGAGAGGACACCGGCCTGTGAGCAACTGAGGACCTAACATCGAGCCCCAGGGAGGGCCAGGATAGGCATAGATTCATCCTTGAAACATAGGATCTATATTGACATATATGTGTGGACAGCATCTTGCATTCAGTGCACTCCTTCTCCTTATTTTGTGTCTAATTCATGGAGGTATTGTGTATTTTACTGAGTATGGTGACAGATATAACTGTGCTGACATGGATGATGACCTATTCCCATGGTTATAGGGTTGCCTATGCATTCATTCTCCATCCTAGCTGAGACCCAGGACTTCCACATGAGAGGAAAATAGGTGCAACGACTGACTTCTGACGTCAGGATGAAACTTTTTTCAGTGCTGTCATTTGAACTCAGGTCTGGTTAACTCCATTGCACTGTGTGGGAAGGGGAAGCTCACCATCCTTGAAGACTAGAATGTCAGGCCTGGTCCAGGGCCTGATTTGAAGCCCCAGCACTGGACAAAATAACAAGCTCATCTCTTTTAAACATAAGATCTCTATTTGCATACAGTTGTGGTTTGCATCTTCCATTCAATGTAGTTTTTTTTTTTTTTAATTATTTTGAGTCTTATTCATGGATGTATTGTGTATTTTATTGAGTATGGTGACAGGTATATCTGTGCTGCCATGGATGACAACCTATGCCCATGGCTATAGAATTGCCTATATAGCATTCTCCATCCTCACCTAGGTGCAGGACTTTCACAGGACAGGAAAACTGGTACATTGATGGGCTTCTCACATCAGGATGAATCTTTTGGCAGTATTGAGATTTGAACTCAGGGCCTAGCCGGCAAAATTGATGAATGGGTCAAGGTGAGCACATCAGCCTGTGAGCCACTAAGGTGCTAGGCCATTCCCCTAACTTGAGCTTGAGCCCCAGGGTGGGGTGGTGTACTATATCCATCCATTCATATGCTGAAACTTGTGTGCTAATAAATACCTATTTGTACAGAGTAGGAGATGTGGCGAACTGTGTTAGAATCCTATCTACCATGTGAGTACTGATTCTTGGATCTTTCCCAAGGCCTCGATTTCCTAAATGTAAGTATTATTGTCACACTTCATGAAGTCTTAATTAAAAATAATCATTGTGCCAAAGGTCTTGCCTATCATTTCCTATGCGAATCATGCATTAACTTCTCAACTCTTCCCTAGACCTGAATTCAAGCACCAGCCTGAAAAATGTAACATTTATAGATATTTTAAATATATGATTTATACTTACATCTATATATTCAGTCTATATGGTGTTTGTTGGAGTGATTCATTATATTTCATTATTGATAGATTGATTTAGCATTTATTTTATGGACTGTGAGTGCACCTATAACATTTATTACATTTATTCCAATCTATTCCATAGCATGTAGCTTTGCAGATATATTATGTACATCATACCTGACACCCAGTACTTGCACAGAAAAGGAAAACAGTTGTCACACATGGAATCTTACACCAGGAAGAAACTTTTGGCAATGATAGGACCTAGACTAAGGGCCAAGGAGGCCCAATTCATGAATGGATGAGTCTCATCATGGCAGCCGCTAGCCCATTCAACTGCCAAGTGGTTCCCAGTATCTGGGATCAAACCCCGAGTTTGGCCAAAATACCAATAACTATCTATGCAAATGATGGTATATAAATAAATATAAATTTAGATATTTAGATACTGTCAGAAATGTGTATCTGGTATTCAATGTTATATACCACATTCCTACGGATTCTCAGTTCTTTAGTGAGGATTCCATTTAATCAATAGTATCCTTTTAATGCAAAATAAACTATGAATTTTAATCAATCTGTGTCCTGTGATTATTGGGTCTAATTTTATGCTAGACTGATTCATGAGCTACTCATCCAACCATGACATTGACCACATTCCTCTGGTGTTCCGAGGGACAGGCAATAATTTTGTAGGCTCTCCAGCCCTTTGTAAGTGGCATAACTGGGATTCAAACTCAGGGCCTAGGGGTCCAGCTTGGCTTATGGCTTTGCTGACAGCCCAACAGCCTTCAGCAATGCCAGGTGAACTACAGGTTGCAGCCATGTCACTTGGTCATGGGAATGGTCACCATGAAAGGAAAGGAAACCCGAGAAACTACTGACCATCCGCAGTTCACAGCTTTTTTTTGATGCCATTTTCATTTGATTTCTTGTCAGCCCCCGAGGCCTAGGATCCCAGGATGGGCTATGGGTCCAAGGTTGCACCATCCCAGCCTAGGGTGATGTTAGCTGAAGCAGAGTTTCCACGAACTGAGTTCAAGCCCTGTGATTGGCAAGTAAATAAATAAATGAATGAATGAATGAATAATTAGAACCTAAAAATATTGAAAGGACTAATGAAGCTCCCTGGCTTGGAATTTGTGCCCTTTTTTTTTTTTGCTAGGCCTAAGGTTTGAACTCGGAGTCTGAGTAAATCTGGTGTACTGTGGGGAAAGGGGAAGTTTACCCTCCTGGACGATAAGAAATTCAGGACAATTTCCTAGGCCTGAATTCTAGCCCCAATCCTGGAGAACATAACATTTATAGTAATTTTTAGTATATGATTTATACTAACATCCATATGTTCAGTCCATATCATGTTTGTTGGAGTGTTTAATTATATTTTAGTATTTATTTATGTATTTACCAATTATTTTATTGATCCTGAGTACACCTATAATATTCATTACATTTATTCCAATCTATTCCATAGCATGTAGCTTTGCAGACATACTATATACATCATACCTGACACCCAGCATTTGCATAGAAAAGGAAAATAGGTGTCACATTTGGAATCTTACTGCAAGATGAAATTTTTGGCAATGCTGGGACCTGAACTGAGGGCCAAGGAGGCTCAATTCATGAATGGGTGAGTGTCAGCACAGCAGCCTCGATGCCTCTAGCCCATTAAGCTGCCAAGTGGATCCCAGGACCTGGGATGGAGCCACAGGTTTGGCCAAAACAGCAATACCTTTCTATGCAGACAGTGGTATACAGATAAATATATATTTAGGTATTTAAATACTGCCAGTGATGTCTATCTGGTATTAAATGACATATATTGTGTTCCTACGGATTCTCAGGTCTTTAGTGAGGACTCCATTTAATGAATAGTATTCTTTTAATGCATAATAAACTATGAATTAAAATAATTTGTGTCCTGTGATTATTAAGTCTAATTTTATGCTAGACTGATTGATGAACTACTCATCCAATGATAACATTGATCACATTCCTCTGGTGTTCCTAGGGACAGACAATAGTTTCTTAGGCTCTCCAGCCCTTTATACTGGCATGACCGGGATACAAACTTAGGGCCTAGGTGTCCAGGTTGGCCTATGACTTCGCTACCAGCCTGCCAGCCTTCAGCAATGCTAGGTGACCTACAGGTTGCAGCCTTGTCATTTGGATCCAGGATGGTCACCATGCAAGTAAGGAAAACCAAGAAACCGCTATCCATCCTCAGTTTGTGATGTTTTTTCAGTGCCGTTTTCATTTTGTTTTCCTGTCAGCCCCGGAGGCCTGGGATCCCAGGATGGGCTATGGGTCCAGAGACTGCACCATCCCAGCCTAGGGTGATATTAGCTGAGGCAGAGTTGCCACGACCTGAGTTCAATCCCCGTGCATGGCAATAAGGAAATAAATAATAAATAAAAATAATTTTAAAATATTAAAAATAGTCGGGCACCAAAGGCTCATGCCTGTTATCTTATCTATTTAGGAGGCAGAGATCTGAAAATTACGGTTCAAAGCCAGCCCGAGCAGGAAAGTCTTTGAGATTCTTATCTCCACTAAACCACTAGAAAACCAGAAGTAGCGAAGTAGTGCTGTGTTTCAAGTGGTAGGGTGCTCGCCTTGAGCTGAAGAGCCCAAGGACAGCTCCCAAGGCCAGAGTTCAAATCCCACGACCAATATATATATATATATATATATATATATATATATATATATATATATATATATATATATATATATATATATATATATATATATATATTACTAATGAAGCTCTGTGGCTTGGAATTTGTGCCTCTTTTTTTTTTTTTTCTGCCAGACCTGGGAATTGGATTCAGAGACTGGGTAACTCCAATGCACTGTTGTGGACAGAGAAACACCCGCTTTGAAGACAAGCAATTCAGGCCTGCTCCCTAGGCCTGAATTCAGTCTCCATCCCTGTTAATATAATATTCATCCACATTTGAAATAATGATTAATATCTACATACTTCTGTTTATTGCATATTACTTTGAGCGTATTTATTTTATTTTTTGTATTCTTCATTCATTCATTATATTATTGACTATTATCATACTTATGTATTAAATTGATTATATCTTCTGAGAACTATACAGATTTGCATATGCATTATATATCTTACTTCAGACCCAGGACATTCACAGAAATACTATAGTAGATCATCCCATGCGTAGAAAAACAGAATGAATGCACCAGCCAAAATCTAATTTATCCCTAGGAACCCCAGTGGCTCACATCTGTAATCCCAGCTAATCAGAGATGAGAAGTGGAAGATTAAGTTTCAAAGCCAATCCAAGCAGAAAACCCTGAGAGATTTCATCTCCAATTAACTGGCCAAAATTCAGGCTACAGGGATGGCTGAATTGGTAGAAAATCAGCTATGAAAAACCAAGCCAAGATAGAGCAAGCTGAGTTCAAGTTCAGGGAGAGGGGGTTTGGGGCATAAAGGGGAGAGAAGGCCTCCAAAAACAGAGAACAAACAATAGTACACAAATCCCACCTAATTTAGGGTACCAACCAAAGTGAAAAAAAAAATCAAGCTTGTGCAGTTGTATAACTTTACATGAGCACATATGTTCTTAGGTACATTTCAAAGCTATGTTTTTAGTAATATATATGTATATATATTAATAATGTATATATTATGCATATATATTAATAATGTATATATATATATATGAATAAACTAAGAAACCAGCCAATGAATAAATACTTCTGAATTAGTGCCTTAACCATGGCATTTTAAATTATTTGTACTAAAAGTATATTCCAAGTTTCTTTCTTCAGGATCAATCTTTAAGATGTTTGTTCATGTGCCAGGCGTTGGAGGCCCATGCCTATGATCCTAGTTACTCAGGAGGCAGAGATCTGAGGATGGTGGTTCAAGGCCTGCTCTGGCAGGAAAGGCCGTTAAACTGGAATTGGCACTGTGGCTCAAGCGGTAGAGTGCACACCTTGATCTGAAGAGCACAGGGATAACATCCAAGCCCAGAGTTCAAGCCCCACCACCAAAGAAGTTTGTTCATACAAAATTCTAACATTCTAAGCTTTAGGAAACTTTTCTTCCAGGGTCTTATACTCTTTAGGCAACTACTCCACTGCTGGGCTACATCCCAGTCCCAATGTTTTTGTTTTTAATTTTACAATCCAGCTTATTCCCAAAATGCTTACAAGTACCTACTCTCCTCACAGAAGTGAGTTTTTATTCACAAACCCAACCTTTTTGATATGAGGACACCCCTAGTGTATTTCTTGGTAGGCACTGAGGAAAACTCATACAACACAATTGCAGACAGTTTATAATTAAACCACTTTTTTGAAAAACTCTCATGTTTTAAAATCAAAATGTATCAAATAAAGGCAAAGTGAACTTTAAAAAAATATTAAAAATGCTAATGAAGCTCCCTGGCTTGGAATGTGTGACATTTTTTGTCTACAAGGCCTGGGATTTGAACTTGGGGTCTGGGTAACTCTGTTGCACTGTGGAGGAAAGGGGAATCTCACTGTGCTTGAAGACCAGAAAGTCAGGCCTGTTCCCTAGGCCTGAATTCAGGCCCCAGCCATGGAAAACGTACTCCTTATATACATTTTAAAGATAGGATTGAACTTCCATACAGATGTTCATTCTATATTATGTTTGATGGGGTTATTCATTGTATTTTTTGTTTTATTCATTTATTTACCATTTATTTTATTGACTGTGATGATACCTAACCATGTATTACATCCTATCACATAGCATCTAGATTTGTAGACACCCAGCACTCTCACAGAAAAGAAAAACAGATGTCACACTTGGCTTCTAACTCCAGGATGAAATTTTTGTCAGGAGCTGAGATCGAGCCTCAGGGGTGACCAAAATAGCCATAGATGGATAGGCAGGTGGTAGTATACTAATAAATGTGTATTAGTACAGAGTGCCATAGCCATGTATCTAGAAAATTCCTACCAAGTCTTTGGTATTTGTTATGCCTCAATTGAAGGAATATTATTCTTTTTTTGCCTAATTAACCATTAATTAAATTCACCATGCGTCCTAGGATTATTGAGTCTAATTTGAGACTAGACTGCTGCACGGACTATTCATTCAATCATGACTTGGATACCATTCCATCTGAACTTCTATGAATGGGCAGGAGTCTCTTGGGATCTTTTGCCATTGGTAGGTGTCAGGACTTGGATTTGAACTCAGACACGCTGTTGTGTGGTTGGCATATGGCTTTTATGTCAGCCAGCCTTCAGCAATGACAGATCACCTGTGTTTTGCAGCCATGTCATTCAGACCTATGATGAACACCATGCAAGGAACCAAAGCCAAGAAACCGCCTACCATGTGTGGCTCGTGGCTTTTTTTGGTGCCATTTTCATTTTGTTTTCCTGTCAGACCTTGGGACTTAGGATTCCAGGATTGGCTTTGGTTCTGAGGGCTGCACCCCAGCATAGTGTGATGGAAGCTTATGCAGAGCTGCCACGATCTGAGTTCAAGCCACATGCATAGCCAAAAAAAAAAAAGAAAAGAAAAGAAAAGAAAAGAAGGAAGAAAAAAACTTAAGACAACTAAAAAAAGTAAAAGAAAAACAAAAAACAATTACATAACTCCCTGGTTTGCAGTTTGTGGTATTTTTTCTGCCAGGCCTGAAATTTGAACTCAACGTCTGGGTAAATATGCAGCACTGTGGGGGAAGGGGAATCTCACCATGCTTGAAGACAGAAAGTCAGGCCTGTGCCCTAGGCCTGAATTCAAGCCTCAGTCCTGGAACACATAATCCTTATATATATTTTAAAGATAGGATTTATACTTCCATACAGATATTCAGTCCATATCATGTTTGATGTCATTATTCATTTTATTTCTTGTTTTATTCATTTATTTACCATACATTTTATTGACTCTGATGACACCTATGCCATTTATTACATTGTTTACATTCTATCACATAGCTTCTAGATTTGCAGATGTGGTCTCCATCATGGCTGACACCCAGGAATCTCCCAGAAAAGGAAAACATGTGTCACACTCAGCTTCTTACTCCAATATTAAATTTTTGGCAGTTCTGGGATCTGAAGTCAGGGCCTAGCAGGCCCAATTCATGAATGGGTGAGTGTGAGCACGGCAGCCTCTAGAAAATGAAGCTGTCAGGTAGTTCCCACATACTGAGATCGAGTCCCAGGTTGGCCAAAACAGAGATACATGGATATCCAGACGGTGGTACACAAATAAATATATATTGATAAAGAGTGCCAGAGCTGTCTATCTATGACTGAATGACCTCTACTACATTCTGACCAACTCTTAGGTATTTATTAACTGCCATTGAAGGAATATTATTCTTTCCATGCTTAATAAATCGGGGGCTGGGAAGGTGGCTCATTGGTAGAGCACTCGCCTTGCATGCATGAGGCCTGAGTTTGATTCCTCATCACCACATAAGCAGAAAAAAGAAAAAAAGCAGGAAGTGGTGCTGTGGCTCAAGTGGTAGAGTGCTAGCCTTGAGCTGAAGATCTGAAGGACATGCCTAGGCCCAGATTTTAGGCTCCATGACTGGACACCTCCCCCCAAAGAAAATGATCCATCAGTATCCTAGGATTATTGCATCCAATTTTAGACTTGACTGATGCACAAACTACTCTTTCAATCGAGTCTCTTGTGATCTCCTGCCATTGGTAGGTGTCGGGACCGGGATTTGAAGATGAGGCTATGTTGACAGGTCGGACTATGCCTTTCCTGATAGTCCACAAGCCTTTAGCAATAGCAGGTCAGATACACTTTGCAACAGAGTCGTTGCAGACCCAGGATTGTCATCGTGCAAAGAAAAAAAATGTAAAACCCCCAGCCCTCTGCAGCTTGCGACTTTTTGTGCTGTCCCACTTTTTTTTCATCCTGCAAGCCCTCTGGGCCTAGGATCCCAGGATCGACTATGGGTCTGGAAGCTGCACCCCAGCCTAGGGTGATTAAAGCTGAGACAGTGTTTCCATGACCCGAGTTCAAGCCCCATGGCTGGCAAAAATAAAAAGAATAAATACACATAATTAAATATTTAACTAAATAATAAATCTCCCTGGTTTGAAATATCTGCTAGTTTTCTTTCCTAGCCTGGGATTTGAACTCAGGGTCTTGGTATATCTGTAGCAATGTGACAGAAGGTTCAGAGTTGCCAATACTTGAGTTCAAACCCCATGCCAAACCAAAAATAAAAAAAAAATTAAGTCACTGACCTTGGCAGGGGGAGCAGTTGTGGAGATTGGAGGGAAGGGATGGTAGGCGGAAAACAAAGGAGGAGGCAACAATGCTCAATAGGAAATGTACTCATTACCTTGTTCATGTAACTGTAACTCTCAGTACAACATTTTTACAATTAAAAACGTGCAAACAAAAAAAGAAACAATGTAATGCTCAGAGAAGCATTTGGGGTAAGGGAAGGATGTCTAAATAGCTGTACAAAATTCTACACTGCTTTGCTTTTAATGCTCAGTATGGAACTGAATAAACATAACTGCTTCCATTAAAAAAATCAAGTCGCTGCCTTGGAACTGGGCCAGTATTTCTGCCATTGGTGGGATTTGATTGCATAGCCCAGTAACTCTTTTGCAACAAGGGTGAAGGTGAAGCTCACTGTACTTGAGGAAATGAAATTCAGGCTACAGTTCCCAGGAACTAAATGAAGGCCCTGCAATAGAAAAAAATATTTCCATGCATGTGTAATATATGATATATACTTACATGTGTATGTTTATTACCTATTATTATTTTCATTATTGATTTTGTATTTATTATTTGATTCATTTATTGTTTATTGTATTTAGTGTTATTATACACATATTTTTACATGTTGTAATGTATTATAAAAATATACAAAATAAATTAGGACATTGACTCATTTTTCATTAATACTATATTAAGTGTTGAAACATAATACATAATTAAATGGAGGTATTTGTCACAGTCTTAACATGTTTAGAATCTCTTCCCAGTATGAGCCTTGTCTTATTTATCTATGGACATCTTCCTATAGGGATTTCTTTACATGATTTATACTCAGAAGCCTTTTCTTGAGGATAGGCAAATTGAGGGATAAAATTGCAAGGGTGGGGTTAAAATGTGGCTTACTAGTAAAGAGCTCGCTCAGCATGCATGAATGCCAAGGATTGACTTCTCAGAGCCACATACTCAGAAAAAGCCAGAAGCTGTGGAGTGGCTCAAGTGGTACAGCACTAGGCTTGAGAAAAAGAAGCTCAGAGACAGTACCCAGGCCCTAAGTTCAAGCCCCAGGACTGTCAAAAACAATAGGCCAGATGCCGGTGGCTGACTCCTGGAAACCTAGCTTCTCAGGAGGCTGAGATTTGAACACCACAGTTCAAAGACAGCCTATGCAAGGAAAGCCTGTTAGACTTTTATCTCCAATGAACCACCAAAAGACCTCACATGGTGCTGTGCCTCAAGTGTTAGAGTGTTCACCTTGAACTGAAGGGCTCAGGGACAGTGCCCAGGCTTGATACAAGACACACAACTGGAAAAAAAAGTGAGGATTAATGAAAATACTTTTCCTATTTGCTAATTATGAGAACATTCTGTGGAAAATGAACACAAATGCGCACCAGAATTAGAGTCAGAGCACAAGTTTCAATTGTCCACATCCATATACCCAGCCTCTCTGACTCTAGCATTATAACTTTATGTCCTACAGGTCTGAAAGGTCCAATGTTGAAGGGATTAATATGATCCCCAAGCCCTTTGTGATAAGCAGTTGACTTGTATTGTCAATTTCATTACAGTTCTGAAGGTAGCAGAACACCAGTAGCTCATGCCCATCACCCTAGCACAGGAGGCTGAGGTCTCAGTATCACAGGCTGAAGCCAGCCAGGGCAGGAACATCTATGACACTCTGACTTCTACTTCCGAAAGGTCAGATGTTCAAGAACTTCCTGTGTTTCACTTGGTGATGAGAAGTTACTCGCACTCTAAATGTTCTTAGAATTCTTGAGCTATAGAAGCAGGAAAGAAACATCATTGACCCATCCTGGGTTCAATTGAAGTTCTCAGGATCCAAGCCTTAATCCTGTTGGCAGGAAAAACTCCAATGAAACACTATATTTGAAGGACAGAAAACAGTTTCAAAAGCCGGGCTAGGTGAAGAGACCTAGGCCTGCAGGATTAGGAGGCAGAATGTACACACTCAACAGGGAAGTGAGCTGCAAAACCACTTCATTCATTCCAGGCACAGCCATAAATGGTGGGGGGGAACCTGAAATATTTGTTAGACTTACACCAGGGTCAGGCTTTTCTCAGCCTCTTCAAACAATGACTAATTAACCTTCCTCCCTCAGGTGAACCGAGCTTCAAGCTATCATTAAGTTCATAATAGTGAGCCAGTTTAGTGGGGGAGAGGGCAGGAACAGAGTAGAAAAAACTATGCTCTCTGGTCTTAGGGAGTGGATTTTCGTCTCTCCATCTGTCAGATTTGAAGGCCCTTCTTCTACCTCTTCCAGTCCATTCTCCTTCCTTCATTCTGCACATCATTAAAGCAAATCCCCAGGCCAAGGAGAGGCAGGGCCCTTTCTCTACTGTCTCCAAGCACCTGAGTTAGAACCTGGCTGTGCCCTCTTGGCTCTGGGGCCTTTGGCTGCCAGAGAAGTGGGACAGAGACAGTCTTCTTGCTCTGTGGTTGTGTGAAGGCGATGCTGGTGTCCTGGCACACTGTAGAAGGCCTCATGACACCATTGTTTCCTTCTTTCCTTCTAATGAAAAAGACCAGCTTCATTTATCATCTATCTATCTATCTATCTATCTATCTATCTATCTATCTATCTATCTATCTATCTATCTATCTATCTATCTATCTATCTATCTATCTATCTATCTATCTATCAATCTATCAATCTATCTATCTACCTATCTATCTATCTATCTATCTATCTATCTATCTATCTATCTATCTATCTATCTATCTATCTATCTATCTATCTATCTATCTATCTATCTATCTATCTATCTATCTATCTATCTCTCTATCTATCTATCTATCTATCTATCTATCTATCTATCTATCTATCTATCTATCTATCTATCATCTATCTATGTAGCTATGTATGTATGTATGTATGCATCTATCTATCTATCTATCTATCTATCTATCTATCTATCTATCTATCTATCTATCATCAATCTACCTACCTACCTACCTACCTAGACAGCTAGGTATCATTTTGCCAGTTCTTGGGTTGAACTCAAGGCCTGGACACTGTCTATAGCACTCTACTACTTGAGTCACAGCATCAATTCTGGCTTTTTCTGTGTATGTGCTATTGAGAAATAAAACCCAGGGCTTCTTGCATGCTAGGCACTCTCTCAGTAATCCACATTCCCAGTCCCCTCATCTTTTCTTAATGGTAGTTTTTACTTAAGCATGCTTCCATTTCACGTTTAATTTTACGTTAAATTTTCTGAATACCGGTTACTACTATGAAACCCGATCTTCTCTTTCCCTGCCTCATTTTTGGCCATTCCTGCATTGGCCTCATAATAAAATGTAAATAAAGGCTGCTAAAAGCTTAATTGTGCATCATATAAAGACACAGGCCAGGAACCCTAGAAGAGAAAAGCGATGGGCCTGAAGTGAAGAGAATGATGTAGCATGCACAATGAACATATCTGAAAAATCAATCAGTAAATAAAAGCAGAAGCATTACATGTGCTCTGTTTGCATTCAGGGAGGTAATTTACATACATAAGTAGGTAGGGCACTGATTCATAAACTTGGCCTCCTCTTTTTGAATTTTCTTTTTGGCCATCCCAGGGCTTCAACTCGGGGCACGATGCATTCCTGAGCTGTTTTGCTCAAGGCTGAGGCTCTACAACTGCCACAGCTCCAGACATCTGGTTGTTAATTGGACATAAGCACCTCCCAGGCTTTCCTGCTTGGTCTGGACTGTATCTCTCACTCAGCTTGTTCTCTTAAAACTGGAGCTCTACCCTCTGGGCCACTGCTCCACTTCTGGTTTTCTGGTGGTTTATTGGAGATAAGAGTCTCACAGACTTTCCTGGTCGGGCTGGCTTTGGAGGTTTGGAGACACAAAACACTCATAATTATTAGATAATTTTATAGGCAAAAGGAGCAATGCAGACAGTATGAGGATTGCTCCAGCTTCGGTCCTCTCATCCTGAGACAGTAAATTCACTTCAGCTCAATGCTAAGTGACAGAACTGGCATGTCCTGTAGACATATGCTCCCAAATCCTGTGACACTCATTTCTCAATTTTGGCTTCAAATCTGTGACCAGAGAAGATAAGGAGAGAAAATCCTTCTCAGAGAAAGCAGCTATAAAGAATATTGGGGTAGTTTACTTATAAATTCAAACTATTGGAATGATCCTGTTAAGAAGTCAGATTGTCCAGATTAAAAAAAATGAAGAAGAAAAGTAAGGCAGGTGTCAGTGTAATCCCAGCTTCTTAGGAGTCTGAGACGTAAAGAATCTTAGTTTGAATCCAGCCATCATAGGAAAAGACATGTCATTTTTATTTCTAAGAGATCCCAGAAGAACCCAGAAGTGAGGCTGTGACTCAAGGTTAATGCACTACCCTGGAGTAAATGGAGCTCAGGGGACAATGTCTAGGCTCAATGTTCAACCCCTGGACCTGCCTACCCCCAGTAGAGCCTATACCTCCATGTCTTTGTGTATGTATGGATGTATTCCTATAGGCAAAGCTCCAGAGTAGATATGATAAATGGCACCAAGCTAGGAAATTTGTTTTCAATACAATGATTTCATAACACAGAGACTACTTTTATGTCAATGTGTGTTCCAGGGCTCCATTCACTGTTCCCAGTGTAGCCTGAGGGTTTCTCTGCATCCCACGCCTGCTGGAAGAAGTCTCTCTCATTGTCTGTACAGGCAGACAAAAAGCCTCAGTGCTGTACAGCTTTGTAACAACAACTCCATCTGGGCCAATTAGTGAGGATGAGTATGGGTGGGGTCTGAAGGCCAGGAGATAAAGGCCTCTTTGTACTCCAAGCTATCTCTCTTCCCAGTGCTCTGTTTTGACAGGAAGCCTTCATTTGTGCCACCTCGCGTGGCAGGCCAAGTTCCCTGCACTTATCCTACTTTTGTGAGACTATATTCCGGTGCTCAGATACAGTGCTCAATATAATTCAGAAGTCCTTCTGGCAGACAACTAGGGCACTGAACCTAATGAAATGTTTCATTGCCGGCGATGATGGGACTATGATACCTCTCCTTGGTTTTCTGGAAGCTTGAGAAATCCAAGCACATGTCTGATATCACAAAGCTTCCTGTCAGCTAGGGCTGGTGAAGATCATCAGGTTCTGAAATCTTTGACCTCTCCTAATTGGGCCTTGGGTGGCTAGGTTTGGGGGTTAAACACAGGGCCTGGGTGCTGACCATAATTTCAGTGGAGAAGTCCAGTGCTTTACCTTTTTGTGTCACAGCTTCACTTCTGGTCTATGTGTGTGTGTCTGTGTGTGTCTGTGTGTCTGTGTGTATGTGTGTGTATGTCCATGTGTGCCCACACATACAGTTGTGGAGCTTGAACTCAGCACTGCACCTAATTTCTCTTGTACAAGGATAACCTTCTCTCACTTGAGCCACAGAACGACTTCATGCTTTTTCTAGTGATGTGGTCCTGAGTAATCAAGCCTAGGGTTTCATATATGAAAAGCACTCTACCCCTAAGGCACATTCCCATCCCTGTACTTCAGGTTTGTTAGATTGTTTCTGGTTTTTGTTTTTTGTTTTTTTTCTGATGTTGTCGGTTGTAGGAGTTGAAGTCTGGGCCTGGGTGCTGTACCTGAGCTCTTCAGGTCAAGTCTTTTGCTCTATCACTTGAGCCACAGCTCCACTTCAGGTTTTCTGGTGGTCCATTGGAGCTGTGTTTCAGGGACATTCCTGCCCAGGCTAGCTTTGAACCAGGATCCTTAGTTCTCATCCTCCTGAGAACCTAGGATGATAGTCATGAGCCACAAGCACCAAGCTTCCACTTAATGTTTCTTAGTGGTGAATTGGAGATAATAGTCTCATGGGACTTTTTGTGTCTGGGATAGTTTAGAACACAGATCCTCAGATCTCAGCTTGCTGAGAAGGCAGGATGACAGACCTCAGCTATCGACCCCTAGGCCATGGCACTCTGCTGCAAGGGGATCCTTGTCTCCACGTGGTGGAGTTCTAGCCTTGAGCCCAAGAGGTAAGGCTCAGAATCTAGGTCCTGAGATCAAGGTTCATGACTGAGAAAAAAAAAACAAAGCAAAACAATGGTCTGTAGGAGACAACTCACTAGTCTTCAGTAATACTTAAGTTTGTCCCTTCCATGGAGATATATCTGAGCCTCAATATTCTTATCTGCGTAAGCATTTCAGTTGTGGAGCTCTTACAAGGACCAGATGAAAGAATGCCCCCTGTGAAGGACACAGCACATGACACTGTTTGAAGGACTCAGCACACAGCATCATGTAAAAGACTCAGCACCCAGAACCCAATGCAGGACTCACCACACTGCAACTTGTGAAGGACTCAACACATAGCACCATGTGCTGTACTCAGCACAGAGCACCCTATGAAGGACTCAACACATAGCTCCATTCCACAAGCTGTCATCAGAATCACCATGCTTTCTTCAGTATCACCATTCTTTGAGGAACATTTCACAAACCACACGAGTTCACATCTAATGGTTTAGTGGGGTGTTTTTTTTCAGGGGGAGGTTACCCAAGGGGCTTGAACTCAAATATAGGGATACTGTTCTAATAACATTTGCTCAAGGGTACAGCTCTACCACTTGGAACCACATTTTGAAGAGTCTCACAGACTTCCTGCCAGGGCTGGGTTTTAAAGCCCACGAGCAGCTAGAATGACTGAGGTAAGCCAGCAGTGTCTGGTTCGGTGGAGCTGGTTGCAGTGATTTACATCTGGGTAAGTCAGGTTAGGTGGCAGCTGTCAGCACCAGAATCCTAGCTTGCTCTGTGATGAGGTATTTGAAGTCTTGACCTTCTATAGTTGCACTTAAAACAGTCTACCTTTTTTGGCGGCAGTCCTGGGCCTTTAGTAAGGGCTTATACACTCTCCCCAAGCGTTTGTGCTCCAGGCTAGTACACAATTGATTGAAAGAAAGGAGAACTTCCGATTTTTCTTTTTATGTGGTACTGAGGAATGGAAGCCAGGGCTTCTTGCTTACTAGGCGAACACTCAACCACCGAGTCCCAGGAGTGTATGAGGTATAAATAGAGATTGGTGTATATAAATATTATATATACAAAAAGAGAGATGTGGTCTGGGAATGTGGCTCAGTGATAGAGCACTTGCCTTGCAAGCATGAGGCCCTGAGTTTGATTCCTCAGCACCACATAAGCAGAAAAAAAAGCTGGAAGTGGTGCTATGGCTCAAGTGGTAGAGTGCTAGCCTTGAGATGAAGAGCTGAGGGACAGCGCCCAGGCCCAGACTTCAGGCCCACGACTCAAACCCCCCCAAAAAATAAAGAGAGAGAGATGTATGCGTATTATTAAATTATAGCTAATAGTACTACCAATTACTAGGTATTAAATGATGTCTCCATTTAATGATGTATCTCAGTTGGACAATTAATAAAACATTAATTATTACTCAATATACTCTTATTGTTTAACATATATGTACATACATCCATACATATAATTACATATTTTATACAATGAGATGTCTATTTATAATTAGTTTATGCATCATTTGTTTCTACCAATTATTAGGTATTTAACTATGTCTCCATTTACTTTTCATTCTGTTAATTCTTAATAATAAATTAATTAAACTTAATCCACGTCCTATAATTATTTTGTCTAATATTATCCTAGAATGATTCACTACTAACTCAATCTGTTTTTCATTTATTGTAGTGACAATTCTTCCACCTATGACATTTTTACCTTTATGACATCCTATTACATAGCATATAGATTTGCATACGAATTATACATCCTACCGGACACCGAGCAATTTCATAGAAAAGGAAAATATGTGTCACTCTCAGCTTCTTAGTCCAAGATTGAATTTTTGGCAGGGCTGGGATCTAAACTCAGGGCCTAGAAGGCTCAGTTCATGAATGGGTGACTGTCAGCACAGCAGCCTCTAGCCAATTCAGCTGCCAGGCAGTTCCCAGGCCATAAGACTGAGCCCCCTGTGTTGACCCCATATTGCGCTTAGTGTAGTTACGCATTTTATTTGTTGTTTTACTCATTTATTTACCATTTATTTTATTGACTGGTATTACACATAGAATATTTATTACATTTATTACATGGGATATAGGTTTTCCTATGTATGAAACTTCACACCTGACACCCAGATGCTCACAGAAAAGGAAAACTTGTGTCACCAGTGCTTCTTACTCCATGATTCAATGTTTGTGAGTGCTGGCATCTGAACTCAAAGCCTACAAGGCTCAATTCATGAATGGGTGAGTGTCAGCACGGCCAGCCTGGGCCATATGGAGCTAACAAGCAGTTCCTAGCACCTGAGATCGAGCCCCAGGGGTTAACAAAATAAGATAGATTGACATGCGAATGGTAGTACACAAATAAATATAGATCTTTATAGAGTGCCAGAGATGTTTATACATTCTTCAGTTATATAGACTACATTTTTAACAATTCTTGGGTATTTATTATGCCCCCATGTAATTAATATTATTGTGTACATCCTTAATGAATTATTAATTTAATCAACCACTGTCACAAAACTATTGCATCCATGTAATTAATTGTATTCTTTTAATGTGTCAAAATATTCATTAAAATCCATCAGCCTCCTAAAATCACTAATTTTATAGTAGTATCATTCAGGAACAACTAATTTAATCTTGACATTCATAATCTTCCATCAGTACTCCTATGAATAGGAATGAGACTCTTAGGATCTCCCACCATTGGTAGGGGTCAGGACTGGGTCTCGACCACAGGGCCTATGTTGCCGTGTTGACCTGTGGCTTGCCTGGTAGCCCACCAGCCTTCAGCAATGTCAGGTTACAAAACTTTTCAGCAATGTCATTCAGACCTAAGATGGTCACCTTGCAAAAAAACCAAATTTAAAACAGACAGCCATGTGCAAGTTTCCAGATTTTTATCTGTGTCGCTTTATTTATATTTTTCCTGTAAATCTTTGGGGCCCAGGAACCCAGGTTCGGCTGTGGGTCCAGTGGTTGCACCCCAGCCTAGAGCGATCGAAGCTGAGGCAGAGTTGCAACAACCTGAGTTCAAGCCCTGTGCTTGACAAACTAAAAATAAAAAAATAAATAAATTCATTAAAAATATTTTTAAAATTATGAAGCTCCTTGGCTTGGAATTCATGCCATTTTTTCTGCCAGGCCTGGGAATTGAATTCAGAGTCTGGGTAAATCTGCAACATTGTCGGGGAAGGGGAAGCTCACCATGCTGGAAGACAAGAAAGTCAGGCCTGTTCCCAGGGCCTGAATTCAAGTCTTAACACTCAAAAAATAATATTCATATACATTTTAAATACATGATTTATATTTGCATACATATGTTTAGTTATATTGCAGTTGGTATAGTTATTCATTTTATTTTATTTTTATGTATTTCTTATGTATTTTAGTGAGTATGATTACACATATAACATTTTTTACATCCTATTACATAGGACATAAATTTGCCTATGTATTAAACATCATTCCTGAGATGCAGGAATTTTGACACCCATAAGGAAAACAAGTGGGACAATTGGCTTCTTCCACCAGGATTAAGTTTTTGACAGTTCTGTGATTTGAACTCTGGCCCTAGAAGGCCAACTTCATGAATGGGACAATGTTAGCACAACAGTCTGATGCAAATGAAGTTGTTGGGCAAATTTGAGGACCTGAGATCAAGCCCTAGGAGTGGCCAATATATAAAATGATAGATATATAGATTGCAGTGTATGTATTTACATATGAATATGCATCTATAAATAAATGTATACAGAGAGAGACAGACATTTATGTAGATTCTAGTGTATAACTCTATATAAAGTGATGTCTATATCTTATTTTTATATATTATATTACTACCAATTATATATTCTATTACTACCAATTATTTGGTCTAAAATTATGCCTCCATTAATTAATCACGGTAGAAGACTTAGTAAGTTATTAATTAAATTAATCAATGACATATATTTATGCATACAATATTATACTAGAAAGACTAGCTAAATAGTAATTCAATTTGTACATGTCAAACATTCTATTAATGTTCCTATAGATAGGAACGAGTTTCCTAGGATCTTCTGCTGTGTGTAGGTGGCATTCCGTGGATCGAACTCACAGCCTAGGTATCTGGGTGGGGTTCAGGCTTCACCAACAACCCGTGAGCCTTTGGCCATGGAAGGTCACATACAATTTTCAAGCCGAGTCATTGAGACCCATCGTGGTCACAGTGCAAAGGAAACAAAAGTAAAACGGTTGTGTAAAACTTGTTTATTTTTTCCTCCTCCATTTTTTTTGGTTGATGTATTTTTGCCAGTGCTGGGAGTTGAACTGGGGTCCTAGGATGACTGGATCATCTGTGGCTGTAAATGCTGCAAACCAGCCTAGGGTAATCATGGGTTAAGACACAATACGGTGCTTCCTTGAGAAAAAGGAACTCAGGGACAGTGCCGAGGGTCACAGTTCAAGCCTCAGGACCTGCCTCAAAAATAGAGCCAGTAACTCCATGTGTCTGTGTATGTATGCATGTATTTCTATCACTGAACATCTAGAGTTGCTATGAAAAATGGTTTGAATAGAATGATTTCATAGCACAGAGAGTGCTTTCAAGACAGTGCATGTTCTGGGGCTCCCCTCACTGTTCCCAGAGTAGCCTGAGGGCTTCTGTGCACCCCATGCTGCTGGAGGAAGTCTGCCTCATTGTTGGAACAGGCAGACAAAAGGCCTCACTCTTGAACAGCTATGTAACAAACAATTCATCCGGAGCAATTAGTGAGGATGAGCAATGAGTGAGGATGAGGCAGACTCTGAAGGCCAGGAGGAAAAGGCCTCTTTGTACCCCAAGCTATCTTTCTCCCCAGTGCTCTGTTTTGACAGGAATCCTTCATTTGTACTGCTTCTCGGGGCCTTCCAAGGTCCCTGCACTCATCCTGTCTTTGTTAGACTATGTTCCAGTGTTGAAACAAACTACTACAATTAATTCAAGGGTCCTTCTGGCAGAAAACAAGCCAGATAAACCTAATGAAAAGATTCCTAATTGGCAAAGGTGCCTCCCTAGTTTTCTGGATGCTTGCTAAATCTAAGCACTTGTGCAAAATCACAATGCTTTCTGTCATCTAGTACTGGTGAATCTCATCAGGTTTTGAAACCTTTGCCCTCTCTTAGTTGGGCTCTGGGTGTTTCTATTTTGGGGTTGAACACAGGGCCAGGGTGCTGACCATAAGCTGAGAGCAGAATCTCTTTTCTTTACCATTTAGTGTCACAGCTTCACTTATGGTATCTGTGTGTGTGTGTGTGTGTGTGTGTGTGTGTGTGTGTGTATGTGTGTGTGTGTGTGTATGTGCGTGTGTGTGCAAAAACCAGTCCTGGAGCTTGAACTCAGTACCTCAGCTCTGTACCTGAGTTTCTCCTGTACAAGCATAGTGCATTACCACTTGAGCCACAGAACCACTTTAGGCTTTTTTTTCCTAGGGATGTAGTACTGAGGATTCAAACCCAGGGTTTCATACATGCAAAACACTATACCCCTAAGACACATTCCCAGCACTTCACTTCAGGTTTCTTTCTTTCTCTTCTTGTAGTTGGAGGAGTTGAAGTCTGGGACTGGGTGCTCAAGTCTAGCACTCTACGACTTGAGCTACAGCACACCTTCAGGCTTTCTGGTGGTTCACTGGAGATAAGCATCTCAAGGAATCTCCTGCCCAGGCTGGCTTTGGACTGTGATCCTCAGCTCTCAGGATCCTGAGTAGCTAGGATGACAGGCATGAGTCACCGGTGCCCAGCTTCCACTTCAAGTTTCTAAGTGGTGAATAGGAGATAATATTCTCATGGGACCTTTTGTGTCTAGGATAGTTTGGAACCCAGATCCTCAGCTTCATGAGAAGGCAGGATGACAGACCTCAGCTAAAGACACACTTTGCTGCAAGGGGGTATTAGCTCTGCAGTAGAGTGCTAGCCATGAGCCCAAGAGGAAAGTCAGTGCCTAGACTCTAAGTTGAATGTTCATGATGGAGAAAACTAAACTGCAAGAGACAAGTCACTAGAGTTCAGTACATACATAAATTTGGCCCTGCCTTGGGGACATATCTGAGCTTCAACTTTCTCATCAGCACAATCATCTTACTTGTGGAGCTCTAACAAGGACCAGATGAAAGAATAAACCCCGTGAAGGGCTCATAGCATAGCACCCTGTGAAGGACTCGCACACAGCAACCCGTGAAGGACTCAGCACCCAGCATGCCAGGAAGGGCTCATCACATAGCTGTATCCCACAAGCTGTCATTAGAATTCGGGTGCTTTCATCAGAATCACATTCTTTCAGAAACACATCACAAACCACACAAGTTCACATCTAACGGTTTAGAGGGGTGATTAATGGGGGGGAGGGTTGTCAGTTTGGGGGATTTCACTCATAGGTTGGGGGTACTGTCCTAAGACCTTTTCCTCAAGGCTAGAGATCTACAACTTTGAGCCACAGCTCAGAGTCTCGCATACTTCCTACCAGGGCTGAGTTTTCAACCCACCATTGTCAGATCTCATCCCCCGAGCACCTAGTGGTGAGCCAGCAACATCTGGCTAAATAGAGTTGGTTTGCAGCGGTTGACCTTTGGCTGTCTGTTTAGATGGCAGCCATGAGCTTCAGTCCCTCGGTTTGCTCTGTTATGAGGTATTTGAAGTCCTGGCCTTCTATCGTTGCAGTCAGAACGTTCTAACTTGTTTTTTTTGTTTTTTTTTTTTTTTTTGGTGCTTGAGTGACAGCACCATTTCTGGCTTTTCTGTGCATGTGATAGTGTGGAAACGAACACAGGGCTTCATACATACTAGGCGAGCACTCTACCACTGAGCCCCAGGAGTGACAAGTGTAGACTTAGATAGGTAGATTGTTTTATATATACATATATATGCATAAAACAAGAGGGAGATATCTGTATATTATTAAATTATATATACCATATTACTACCAATTATCGATAAATTATTTCTTCCTTTAAGTATCATGGTTAAATACATAATAAAGTATTTATTGAATATTAGTCAATGTACTATGATTATTGTGTATAATTTTAATATAATCATAGACTAAATACTAATGTAATTGTTACTTTTACAACATTCCATTCATATGGATGTCTATCGGAATGTGTTTCTTAAGATCTCCTGCCATTTGTAGGTAGTGGTCCCGGGATCCGAATCCCAGACCTAGGTTGCTGGTTTAGGCAGTGACTTCCCTGATAGCCCACCAAACTTCAACTGTGCAAGGTCATGTACACTTTTCGGGTCCTGTCATTTAGACCCAGGATGGTCACAATGCAAAGGAAAAAAAAAAACATGTAAAACCGCCTTCTGGAACTTCCCAGTTTCAGTTTCATACTTCTCCTTTTTTTCCCCATCGTTTTTTTTTTTTTTGTCTGTTGTGGGGCCAGAAGTCTGGGTCTGGGCGCTGTCCCTCAAATCTTCAGCTCAAGGCTATTTTTGTACCACTTGAGCCATAGCACCACTTCTGGCTTATTTCTGCTTATGTGGTACTGTGGAATCAAACCCAGGGCCTTATGCATGCAAGGCAAGCACTCTACTATTGAGCCACCTTCCCAGCCCTTCACCTTTTTTTTTTTTTTTGCCAGTCCCGAGATTTAAACTTGGGTCCTGGTAGATCAGGATGGGCTGTGGGTTCAGAGGTTGCACCCCAGCCTAGGATGATCAAAGCTGAGGCAGAGTTGCTACGAGCTGAGTTCAAGCCCCGGGCCTGGCCAAAAAAAAATAAGGCCCTGTGTTGGAATTTGCACCATTTTTCTGACAGGCCTGGGATTTGAACTCAGGGTCTGGGTAACTCTGTGGCACTGCGTGGGAAAGGAAGCTCACCATCATTGAAAACAAGAAATTCAGACAAATTTCCAGGGCCGAATTCAAGCCACAGCACTGGAAAAATAATATTCATGTATGAGATCTTTTTACGTACATGGGTTTACCCCATATGACATTTATTACCCTTATTTATTTATTCTTTATTTTATTATTTTTACATATATAATATTTATTTCATTTATTACATCTTATTACATGATATATTTGCACATGGATTTTACATCATACTGAGACCTAGAACTTTTACAGAGAAGGAAAAAAATATGTCAAAATTGGCTTCTTACTCCACCTATAAACTTTTGGCCATGCTGGGATATGAACTCACGGCCCACAATGCTAAATTTATGAAAGTGTCAGGAAGCTTTCATTTGTGTCACCTCCTGTGGCAGGCCAGGTTCCCTGCACTTATCCTGTCTTTGTTAGATTACGTTCCAGTGTTGAAATAACCTGCTACAATTAATTCATGGGTCTTTCTGTCAGACAATAAGGGAGCTGAAACTAATGAAAAGATTCTTAATTGGCAATGGTGCCTCCCTAGGTTTCTAGAAGCTTGTTAAATCTAAGCACTTGTGCAAAATCCCAAAGTTTCCTGTCATCTAGGGCTGGTGAAGTGCATCAGATTTTGAAACTTTTGACCTATCCTTTTTGAGCCCTGGATGGCTAAGTTTTGGGGTTGAACACAGGGCTAGGGGGCTGACCATGAGCTCAGAAAAGAAGTTCATTGCTTTACCAACATTTGGTGTCACAGCTTCACTTCTGGTATCTGTGTGTGTGTGTGTGTGTGTGTGTGTGTGTGTGTGTGTGCATACACTTGTCCTGGAACTTGACCTCAGGACCTGAGCATGGTTCCTGAGTTTCTCCTGTACAAGGATAGCACTCTACAACTTGAGCCACAGGGCCACTTTAGGCTTTTTTTCTAGCGATGTGGTACTGAGGATTCAAATCCAGGGATTCATACATGCAAACACTCTAACCCTTCCTCTTTAGGTTTCTTTGTTTCTTTTCTTTTCTTGTAAGTTGGAAGAGTTGAAGTCTAGGCCTGGGTGCTGTCTATCCTGGAGCTCTTCAGCTAAAACCAAATGCTCTACCACTTGAGCTACAGCACCCCTTCAGGTTTTTGGTGGGTCACTGAAGAGAATTGTCCATAACAAGGAATTTCCTGCCCAGGCTGGCTTTGGACCATGATCTTCAGCTCTCAGGCTCCTGAGTAGTTAGGATGACAGGCATTAGTCACTGGTGCCCAGCTTCCATTTCAAGTTTCTAAGTGGTGAATAGGAGATTATAGTCTCATGGGAACTTTTGTATCTGGGATAGTTTGGAACCCACATCCTCACATCTCAGTTTCTTGAGTAGGCAGGGTGACAGACCTCAGCTACAGACACCTAGATCGTAACTCTCTGTTGCAAGGAGCCATTGGGGATGCACTGAAAATTTGGGGGTACTGTTCTAAGATCTTTTGCTCAAGGCTAGAGCTCTACTACTGTGAACCACAGCTCAGAGTTTCACAGATCAGCCCCGGAGTATCTTGGATGACAGTGGTGAGTGAACCAGCAGCTTCTGGTTCTGTGGAGCTGGGTTGCAGTGGTTTGCCTCTGGATAAGTCAGGTAAGATGGCAGCTGCAAGCACCAGACTCCATGCTTGTTCTGTGATGAGGTATTTGTTTTAGTACTATGCTTATATTGTTGCAGTCAGAACATTCTATTTTATTTTAATTTGGTGCCAGTCCTGGGTCTTGGGAAAGGGTCTAGACACAGTCTTGAAGATTTTATGCTCAAAGCGAGTGCTCAACTGCTTAAGCGACAGCACGACTTCTAGATTTTTCTGTGCACAAGGTAGTGAGGAATCGAACCCAGGGCTTTGTACTTAGTAGGCGAGCAATCCACAAATGAGCCCCATGACTGACAAGTGTATGAACACATAAATATGTAGATGGGTAGATAAATAGATTTATATGTATCAAACAAGAGAGAGGTATCTGTATACTAGGAAATTGCATATAAAATATTACTACCGATTATTGGCATTTAAATTATTCCTTCCTTTTTTAGTAACATGATTGAATAAATAATAAAGTGTTAATTGAAAATTAGTCAATGTAGTATAATTGTTGTGTATAATTTCATATAATCATACACTAACTCCTAATTTAATTGTTACTTTTTTTCTTTTATTTTAAATTATGAAAATACTGTACAGAGGGGATACAATTATATGGGCAAGACAATGAGTACATTTCTTATCAGGCATCGTAGCCTCTTCCTTTTTTGTTTCCCCTTCCTATCCTTTCCCATTCTCTCCCCGCCCTCTACCACCACCACCCCCCCGCCACAGTTGTAAAGATCATATTTTGACATAACGACTTGTTTAAATAGGGATACAGGTGGACCCATTGTTGCAATGGATCCACCTGTATCCCTATTTAAACGATTTTTTTCCCTTCCCCTCCACAAATTATACTGACATCAAGTACAGTGAAAGCAGGGGTTATACCGTGGGGGAGCAACAAAGAAATAATCTTATAAATGTGTTAGAAACAATAGCATAAAAAAAACCATTTGAATACATATCTTAGGGTTCATTTCCCTGAAATCAACTTATCTGACCTTTTCTGCTTGACTCATACATATACTAGTTATTGCAAATAAGGGAAACCATGGGACCTATGTTTCTTTGGATATGGATTACTTCACTTAATATAATTTTTCCAAGTCTTTCCATTTCCTAACAAACGTGGCAATGTCATTCTTTCTGATGGAGGCATAGAATTCCATTGTGTATATATGCCACATTTTCTTGATCCATTCATCTACTGAGGGGCATCTGGGTTGGTTCCATATCTTATCTATGGTAAATAATGCTGCAATAAACATAGTCATGCTGGTAGCTTTAGTGTGGTCTTGTTTGTGAACATTTGGGTAAATGCCCAAAAGTGGAATTGCTGGGTCATAGGGGAGCTCTATGTGGAGTCTTTCGAGGAACCTGAATACTGCTTTCCAAAGTGGTTGAAGAAGTAGCCACATCTCCTCCAGCACCTGTTGTTATTATAGTTCTTGATTATAGCCTTTCTACCTGGGGTGAGGTGTTATCTCATGTTGTTTTGATTTGCATTTCTTTAATGGCTAGGGAGGTTGAGCATTTCTTCATATGTCTATTGGCCATCCTCTTTCCTCTTCAGAGAAGTTTCTCTTAAAGTCTTTAGCCCACTTATTTACTGGGCAGTTGTTTCTTTGAAGATTTGTTTTTGGAGGATTTAATTTTTTGAGTTCCAGGTATATTTTAGATATGAGACCCTTGTCCATTGTATGGCTAGTGAAGATTTTCTCCCAATCTGTGGACTTTTGATTGATCTTACTAGCTATGTGCTTTGCCATGCAGAAGCTCTGCAATTTCATGCAGTCCCATTTGTCCACCCATTCTTTGATTTGTTGCGTTTCTAGGTCTCTATTAAGAAAATTTCTGCCTTTGCCAAGGAGACCAAGGTTTCTCCTATTACACCCTGTAATGTTTTCAGAGTGTCTGCTTTGATTCTGAGGTCTTTGATCTTTTTGGAGTTGTTCTGGTGCAAGGAGATATATAAGGATCTAGCTTTAGTTTTCTAAAAGTAGTTAACCAATTTTGCCAGCACCATTTACTGAAGAAGCTGTCTTTCTTCCATCATATTTTTTTAGCTCTCTCCTCGAAGATTAGATGGCTATAGGTCTGTAAGTTCATTTCTGCGATTTCAATTCTATTCCATTTGTCCTGAGGTCTGTTCTTGTGCTAGTACCAAGCTGTTTTGATTACTATGGCTTTGTAGTAGAGTTTGAAATTTGGTATTGATATTCCTCTAGCACTGTTCTTCCTGTTGAGGATCGTTTTTACTATTCGAGGTCTTTTATTGTTGCATATGAATTTTTGGATTGCTTCTTCTATTTCCTTGAAGAATGAGGTTGGAATATTGATAGGTATCGCATTGAATTTATAGATAGCCTTGGGAAGTGTTGCCATTTTCATGATGTTGATCTTTACAATCCAGGAGCGTGGGATTTTTTTTGCCACTTTCTACGTTCTGTTTTGATTTCCTTTCTCAAGTTCTTAAGGTTTTCTTCATAGAGGTCCTTCACTTCTTTGGTTAATTCCTAGGTATTTTATTTTTTGTGGGGCTATTACGAATGGAGTTGCTTTCCTAATTTCAGCCACACTTTTCTCATTGTTGGCATACAGAAAAGCCAATGATTTTTGAGGTTTAATTTTATACCCTGCTTCTTTGCCAAAGTTTTGAATCAGCTTGAGTAATTTGGGAGTGGAGACTGTGGGATTCTTTAAATACAATATCATGTCATCTTTGAAGAGGGAGAGTTTTACTTCTTCTTTCCCTATTTGGATCCCCTTTATGTTTACATCTTGTCTTATTCCTGTAGAAAGGTAATCTAATACTAGATTCAAAAGAAGTGGAGAGAGTGGACAGCCCTGTCTCGTTACTGAATTAAGAGGAAATGGTTTTAATTTTTCACCATTATATATAATGCTGGCTGTTGGTTTGTCATACACAGCCTTTCTTGTATTGAGGAATGTTCCATGGATTCCTAATTTTTCCAAAACCTTCGTCATAAAGGGGTGTTAAATCTTGGCAAATGCTTTTTCTGTATCGATTGAGATAACAATGTGGTTCTTATCCTTGCTCCTGTTGATGTGATGAATTATATTAATTGATTTGCATATATTGAACCAGCTTTGCATCCCAGAAATGAATCCTGTTTGATCGTGGTGTATGATTTTTTGGATGAATTGTTGAAGTCGATTGACCAAAATTTTGCAGAAATATGATATTTATTACCTTTACTTATTTAGCATTATTACACATATAACATTTCTTTTATCACATCATATCACATATTATATATGTACTTATGGATTATATATCATACTAAGACCATGGACTTTCCCAGAAAAGGAAAACAATATGCTAATATTGGCTTCTTACTCCATGAATTAATTTTTGGCTATGCTGGGTTTTCAACTCACAGCCTAGAATGCCCAATCCATAAATGGGGTCACAGTCATAGCAGACCAGCCTATTGCAATCTAAGCTGCCAGGAAGTTCTGAGGACCTGTGATCAAGCCACAGGAGTGCCCGATAATTAGATAGATAGACAGACAGACAGACAGACAGACAGACAGACAGACAGACAGACAGACAGACAGACAGACAGATAGATAGATAGATAGATAGATAGATAGATAGATAGATAGATAGATAGATAGATAGATATAGAGCAAGTGTAAATTGATATACATATATATATATTTATATATACAAAGAGAGAGAATGTGAGGTAATTAAATTATATATATATATAAAATTACCAATTATTAGTTATTAAATTATGCCTCCATTTAATGAAATATCACTGTTGAATACTTATAAAAGTATTAATTAAAAATTATTCAATATCCTTAATCATACCATGGTGCTAGAATGGAAGACATAAATCCAATATTTTTTGTGTGGCATTCTAAAATAGAATCATGAATCAACGGCACATTTATTACTTTTATAACATTCCGTTAGCATTCACATGAACAGGAATGAGTTTGTCAGGATCTCCTTCCATTTGTGGGTGGCAGTCCTAGCATTCGAACTCCAGGCCTGGGTAGTGTACTTTGAATGCAAACCATTGGAATGACATGGTGAAAATTTCAGACTGTTACGATTGAAAAAAAGAACAACAAGAAGAAAGTAAAGTAAGGTGCCAGTGGCTCCAGCCTATAACCCTAGCTCCTCAGGAGGCTGAGATGTAGAAAATGTCAATTTAAATTCAGCTGGGGAAGGAAAGTCTAGGACACTCTTCTTTCTAAGAGATCACTGGAAAAATAAACATGAATGGGGCTGTGACACAAGGGCAGAGTGCTACCCTTGAACAAAAGGAGCTCAAGAACAGGGCCTAGGATTATGTACAACAGTGTATCTGCCCTCCCCAAAAAAGGAGGCAATAACTCCATGGATGTGTGTATGGATGATGGGCATTCATCAGGTTGCCCATGCCCAGCTGCCCCAACCGGGGCAAACTGGGACAAGCCCTCATAGAGTACTAAGTGTGAGCCAGCAGCTTGAACAAAGCACCCTCTGCCATTTAATAACTGAAACCCTGAAGGCTTTGCCTGGGCTAGTGTTTGCAACGGGTGCATAATGTTCTGGCTGAGGCATCCCATTGGGACATTTTGCAGCCAGCCACTGCCTCCAGATAGTCCACAGTCCCTAGGCTGTAGGAGTTGTCTGAGATTCTCTCTCCATAGTCTCTATCCCTCTGTAGGATGTGAGCTTCTTTTGCTCAAGGCTAGCACTCTCTCACTTAAGCCACAGCGCCACTTTTGACTTTTTCTGTTTCTGTGGTACTGAGGAATGGAACTCATGGCTTTGTGCATGTTATGTAAACACTCTACCACTAAGCCACATTCGCAGCCCAATGCTCACTTCTAACGGAAATTATGAAGGTGGGATTTATTGACTTACCCCTTGGGCTTATAAATCGCTGATTATTTCATGTCTATGCCAAGATTTGGGACTAGTCTTTGACTTGGCAATGAGGAATGATAGATGAGTGATAGCCACCAGGCCCCAGGGGGCAGGAGTTCTGGGCTTTCTCAATGAGAACCAACCCAGGCTGCCAGGGAGGTGCAGCAAATGGGGAGCAGGCCAACCCAGCAGTGTGGGTGGACTCAATAGGCAGAGCCCTCAGAGGGCAGTAGGGGAGAAGGGATGGGCCTCCATCTGGGAAATCTTGAAGTTGGACTTCAGGGAAGGGAGAAAATAGGAAGGGGCAACACAGGGCTGCTGCCATCTGCCTGTGGGGGGATGGGGGCTAGGCCTCCTGCGGGCTTTGCTACAGCACATCCTACCATACCAGTGGGGCCATGGGGCACCAGCACCTCCTCCCAGCATAACATTCTGGGAAGGGGGAATGTAGGAGATAGGAAAGGCTGCCCTCAACCTGTGGGTCCTCTCTGGCTCCTGAGGCCTCTCTAATTCAGACCCACTGTGGCTGACATGGCCCAGGAGCCAACAGAAAGCCTTGGCTCTGTGTGTACCTGTGGCATTGAAGGTTATTTCCTGAGGAAATAGGTGAGCTTGGTGGAGGGAACTCAAGAAATATCTGGGAGCAGTGGAGGGGGGAGCCTCCCACGGGATGCAGGCCAGCTTCTGGATTTCCCACACAGATCAGACTTGGTTGCAGAGGTCTGGGAAGCCAGGAGGGAGCCAAGAAGGAGCTGGGGATGAGGGTGCTGTGGGGGGTGAGGACCTCCCCAGGTGGGGTGAGGAAAGGCATCTCCAGAGAAAAGGGGTTGGGGGGAGGCCGCGTGCACCTGCAGAGCCCACAGCAGAAACAGGCCAGGAAGGAAGAGGGGGAAATATGAGCCAGGTGCTTGGGCTTACCCCTGCCCCACCAGGGAGCCCATCTCTCCCAGTCAGCTGTCTCCCTGGAGTGGGGCGAAGGGTGAGATTGTGCCTTTGGCTCCCTAGGAAGGGGAGGGGGCAGGGGCATGTTCCACAAGCCTTATCCAGCCATGGAGAGGTCCTTCCTGCATGGGGAAGGTGGAGAGGGAGAGCACAGTGCAGAATCAAGTCCAGGAAGGAGCAATGGAGGATGCACGGTGTATACGGAGCACCCTTTGGCTCAGCAGTGGGTGGAGCAGGGAAGGGCTGGTGGGGGAGAGTGGGAGAGTGGGTGGTCGGTTCAGATGCGGCCTCTGGTACTCTGTGTTTGTGGGGGGGGATCTCCTAAAATCTATTCCCAACAGATGGGGAGAGCCCGCATGCAGGAAGTGAAGAAGCCTGGAGAGATCTTGGTGGCCATGAGTAGCCAGGGATAAAACAAGGAAGCAGGGATGAGGAGGGAAGATGGCCCCTTTTGGGGTGGTGCAGGACCTACTCAGCAACTTGGGCTTCTGGGGGCATTTGGGTGCAGATCTGATGTGTTTGTGTGTGGGGGGAAACTTTGGCACCTGTTTTAGGCAGGGCTTCTAAAAGGTATTGCTGCTGGAAGGGTGGGTGGGAGGGGTTTCTTAGAGCAGGAAGATTTAAGAAGCAAAGGTAAAGACATTAGGCCATGAAAAATATGTAAAATTGGAAAGGGTGTGGAGGATTTGACAGGAGGGTGCTGGGGTGAAGAGGGGCTGCATGTGGTGGAAATTAAGGAGATGTGGCTCCATCTGCTCAGCTAATCGGCAGCTCTGGCCCCATAGAGCCCAGGGATGGGGATCTCATGCAGAGGGACATTTCCAGTGTACAGGTGTCAGGGAGAAAAAGGGGGGAAGGAGGTTGAGTCAGATACCTTCTAAGAAGTTATCCAGACTTCCATTTTCCATTGGTCTCTGTAGGCTCCAAGGTAGAAGGTGGCTCTGAGGCTTTGCATAGAATCAGGGTCAGGAGACTTCAGTATTATAAGATCCACATTCAGACCCCCTTGCAGATACCAGGGACTCGGGAGGGAGCTGGACTCGGAGCCGTGGGTCTCGAGCAGAAGAGTGCCTGCCACGTGGGAGAAAGACATGCCGGATTATACAGACATGTGGGACCAGAGTCTGGCTCTGGTGTGTACACACACACGCACGCACGCACGCACACACACACACACACACACACACACACACACACACACACACAGGCCTAGCATAGAATACCTATCTATAGGTAATGGTGAGAGAAAGAAATACTACACAGGGAATATACACATAAGGTGTCTTCAACCTAAGCTAAAATGGCTTAGGACCAGTTTGGTTGGCCATTCAACCAAGGGCCTGTGAACCCTTGAGTGGGCTGGAGATCCACCTGTTCAAGTGGGGATAGGGTGGGGAGAGGGAGGAGATAGTCAAGGTTGACTGATAACGGCTTTCATCAGCCACTAGGTTTCTGGTCCAGGTGTCCCTGTGCTCACTCATGGGGAGATCGCCAGGTGGGTGTAATGGGAGGGGGTGCTGCTCTGGGGGAAAGGGGAGGGTCAGGGGGTGGGGCTCAGGATGGGGGCAGAGATTGTGACACCTTGGACAGGGGGAGGTGGCCATGGCTCTGGCTGCAGACCTCCACTCTCTGGGTGGCTTTGCACTTGCCAAGCAGCGCTGGCAGAGGTAGCCAGACAAGTGGGGCACAGACCCAGGAGCCAAGGATTCAGGAGACTTGGGGAGGATGGGAGAGCAGGGGATTGCTCCAGTCCGCCCTCACAAAGGCCACCTCCAGCGCCAGGGGCAGGGGCCATGGGCATGTCGCCCAGAGGGTGGAGCAGGAAGAAGGAAAGGGAGCACGAGGATTCCCTATGCGAAGGCCGGGCCAGTTTGAGGCAGCGAGGACCGGTGGCACAGGGCCACCCCTTCAGTGACCAGGGTCCCTGGGGGGCATCGGGTATAGACAGCAGTCCTACTTCTGCCTCCCCCTCCCACCTTGATCTACTTCCCTCTGCTTCCCTCTACCAACCTTGCTTCCCTCATCCTTCCCGCTACCTCCCCCTCATCTATCCCTCCTGGCCTCCATCCACAACTTTCTTCCTGACTCTCTCCTCTACAGCCCTAACTCCCTACCTCCCCACCTCTGCCTCTCTGACCCCACCTCTCTCCCTGACTTGCTTCCTGCCTCTCCACCTCTGCCTCATCCCCCTGCCTCCCTTTGCCCACCCTGCTTCCCTTCCTGCTACCTCCAGCAGCCTCCCACCTCCTCCTCCCTCCCACCTAACTCCACCTACCTCTCTGCCTCACTCCCTCTATTCCTTCCTCTTTTCTCTCCCATCTCCCACTTGGCCTGACTGGCAGGAACACAGAGCTTGGTGTGGAACACCACTCCTGGACACCACACTCCATACTTGGGTGGGTGAGTCAGTGGTTGGGCTGGCACATGTGCAGGCGCACAACCACTCCTCACATCTACTGCTGGCCTGTCCACACACAGATACAACTTTTGACTGCTCTACTTTCGTGTTTAGCCTTTATTCACAGCACAGCAACCCATTGCACACACATGGGGAGGAGGGGGTGTGTGCAACCACAGGACACCATCTGCCCCCCATCTCCAAGACATCTGCCTCCACTGAGGAGGCGCCTGCACTGCTGCTGCTGCTACCTGCCTCCATCTCCCATCTTCCACATTCCCCCACAACCCTGGAATGAAGCAGCCATGTTGGGGTACACCCTGGAGGAACAGCCTTGACCCTTCCCCACCCTGCTCCCTAGAAAATGATGGAAAGATAGGTACTCACCAGACTCAGTCAAAACAGCCGGGGCTGCCGGCAACTACATGGCAGTGTGTGGTGGCTCCATGGACTTTGGTATCCTGGGGAGAAAACTCAAAGTCCGAGGTCCATCTCGAGATTCAGTATGGGACCAGTCCTCACCCTGGGCAGGGAGCAAAACTCTGCACAGTCCAGGTGCCAGCCCTGCGGGTCTAGTGGGGCATGGGCCTGGTGGATGCTGGAACAGTGTGGTGTGATGTGGGTGAACCCATAGATGCTCCCAGAAGCCCTTGGGGATGTTCCAGAAGCCGGGGTCCCAGGAACGGCCTCGGTGACCTAAGCCTTGGAGGTGGCAGGTGGGCCAAGGTTCCCAGCCCCAGCTAGGGCATGGCTTTCCAGGAGTGGTGGTTTCTGGGTCCCTGTTATGGTTGGCCAGGGCCCTGGTGTTGGCCCTGGTCATCGAGCATAACTGTGTCCCAAAGCCCGAGTTCCCCACAGGGACGGATGGTGGGCTTCTTGGACACCGGAGGAGAGCAGGGCAGAGTGGAGCAGAGCAGGGCAGCCTGGTGCAGGCCAGGGCCTGGCATCCCTCTGCAGCTGCTGGGGACCATGGCTTGGCCGGGTCCCTGCCCAACACAGAATCCATCAAGGATGGGCTTCAGGGTCCCGCTCTAAGCGTGTGGTTTCCGGAGTCCCCATCGGGGACTGGGTGAGAGGCACCGGGCGATGGCCCCGCCTATCCAACTTGTCCCTGTGGACCAAGGCCTGAGTTCCTCAGTGAGAGAGACTGCAGGCAGGTGGTCAGGCAGGTTGGCTAGGGTTCCCTCTGCTGATGATGGGGATAGGGCCCGGGTAGGGCCCCATCCAGGAGGGGGCCCCCATGAAGGGCACACTTTGGGGTCTCTTCCTCCAAGCTTGGGTAAGCCCTGGATATTGACCTGTTGGTCCTCTGAGTTCCTCGACTCCCGCCAAGTTAAGGGGCCCAGGAAAGTTGGACTTGGAGGTCTCCTACCATGTGTACATTGGGCAGGCCCAGGGCATGGGCTTGGGGCAGCCCCTTCGGCTGCCTGCAGGCAGAAACTTTGCCCTCTGGGGTAAGCACTCGGGGTGGGAGGGGGAGGCATCTGGGGAGTCGAGGGCCTCTCTGTGCCAGGGCTGTATCACCTCGAGCCGGGCCTCAGCTTGGATGGGAACTCCATTTCGGGGCTAGCTTCAGGGGCCTTCCCTTGTGAGGGCCTCTGGCCTTCAGAGGCTGTCTACACACTCCCAATGGTCTGAGGCCCGAGATAGGGGATGGAAGGTGGGCAGGGGGATTACTCAGAGAGATCAGCTGTCCTTGCGAGTCCCCTGGTTGACCAGTTGTTCCCAGGAAGGACTCAGGTCCACCGGCTGTCCCTAGGAGGGACCCTGGGTCGACCAGCTATCCCCAGGAAGGTCCCCCTGGTTGACCAGCTGTCATCAGGAGGATCTCTGCATTGACAGGTTGTCACCAGCTATTTTATCAGTTGTACAAGGGAACTACATGAGAGATCATTCGAAATTGTCATGTTCAATGTAATATAAATATAAACTATATAGTATAAATAGGTGATATAATCAATAAAACATATCAGCATGATAATAAAATATCGTCATATAATGTATACTAAAATTCATAAGATAGAATCCAAGTAATACAATATTAACTAGGATATATATATATATAATATATATATAATTACAAATTCATACATAACATGTAACAAAATTCACATATAATATACTACCTACTATAAACTACGCAACAATGATAGATGTGAGAATAAAATAGAGGATGCTATAGAATACATAGGTTTGTATCTACTAAATAATACACAGTTGAGTAAAAATAATGTATACTATAATTTCAAGTATAATATATAATACAAAAGTAATTCATATATCCTACAATAGAACATATATTACCTGTGATAAGCATAGATATCTACATTTGTAATACAACATGAGATCTACCAACACGTAATACAAAAAAGTGACATAGACTAGAAAGAAACGTATACTATATCACAGTTCATACATAATAGGTGATACACTACAGATTATAAACATATAAGAAATGAACATTTCAACCACATAGACTCCCAGCCTAGGAGAATCCTTGGTGATGATGATGATGGTGATGATGATGATGATGATAATGATGATGATGATGAGGATGATGATGGGGAAGATGAGATGGGGATGAGTTTTGGTCTCCACAAGTCTATGGCCCAGAGCTCTAAGGTGGGGAGGGGATGAGGGGAGCTGAGTCCTGAAGTCAGCTAGTTCCTGGGACTGGATTGGGCCTGGGCCAGGCGTTGCGCATGTGTGGGTTGGCTGGGCTGGACAGGGGTGGGGAGGAGTGAAGGAAGGACGTGGCCTGGGTGCCTCACACTGCTGCCTCACTCCCTGTGGACCAGGGTCATCGCTGGTGGAGCCCAGGGCACCGTGGGGCACATGTGTGGACATGGGGGTTATGGCCACTCCCATCCCCTTGTGCTTCTCTGCAGGCACCTCCGGGAGCCCCTGCTGCACAGGCCTCGGAAACAGGGCCCGGGCCAGCTGTGTGGCCTGGCTTTGCCTGCCAGGTGTTCACCCCTGGATCAGGTCCCCTCACCACTTTATTCATTATTTTCCAGTAGAGTCTTGTTTTTTCAGGAACTGTATGCATGTTTCACCACGCCTGGAGGGTTGGTGGAGATGAGATCTCGTTTCTTTGTTCATTTAGGCTTCAGCCTCAGTTTCCAAGGTCTGGCAAACCTCCACACCCCCGTCTGCCTCCCCCTGGGTCTGGAACCAATCAAGGGGGGTCTTCTCTGGAAATGAGGGAAGTAGGAAACATCCTCTCACCGTCCACTTTCCCTCTTCCAGATCTTGTCCTCCACTGGATGCAGAGCTGATTGGGCAATGAACCCTGTGGGCCCAGACCCTAAAACTGCCTGATCCGGCCGTGCAGCCCCTACCAGCAGGGGCCTTCCCAGAGGAGGTTGCAGAAAAGACTCCCATCTGAGGTTGGTCCCAGGAAAATCAGAAGACCCTAACTGAGCACTCTGTTAAATCCCATCCTCCCTCTGCTCTCCTCAAGCATTCTGGACTCCACATCTCCACATCTGGCTCTGCCCTCTCAGCCACCCCACACGGGTTCCCTTCTCCTGGGACCGCCCTCCTTGGTGGCATCTAGAGGACTGACTCCTACTCTTTGCTCGGGTCTCTGGGTTCACTTCCACCGTATTCAAGGCTTTCTCTGAGCCTCTTGATAACCATAAACCCCTGCTTTCCTTCTTTCCTTCCCTCCCTCTAACCCTCCCTCCTTTCCTGCATGGTTGCCTGCCGTCCTTCCCTTTCCTTCCCTCCCTCCCTTTCTCCTCTCCCTCTCCTTCCTTCCTTCTCTGCCGGTACTGGAACTCAAACTCACGGCCTCACACTCTGGATGGGCTTCTTCACAGATGACTAGTCCTCTACCACTTGAGCCATGCCTCTACTTCTAGTCTTTGACTGCTTAATTGGAGATGAAGGGTGTCTTCTTGGGTCCATCTTAATCAACCCTCAGAGCTCAGCTCCCGGAATAGCTGGGATAACAGGCATGAGCCACCTGTGCCTGGCTGCTTCTTTCTCTTTTCCTTTCCCTCCTCCCTTCCCTCCTGCCTTCTTCACATATTTCCCTTCCTTCCTTCTCTTTTTCCCTCCCCTTGCCTCTCTCCTTCCTCATCTTCCTTTTCATTTCCTCTTTTCTTGTGAGTTCCTACTTATAATGAAACATGAAGGAGGCTCCCTGTTTCCCTACATCCCCACTCAAACCTATGTTTTGCAGGGCAGAGCGGTGGGGTCGGGGTGAGATAGTGCCCATGATCTCAACCTGAGGATTTCAGTTTGGAGCCAGACTGGGCTTATCTCCAATGCACCACCCAAATGCCTAATGTGAAGCTGCAGCTTCAGTAGTAGATTAGTGGAGCTGTGGCTCAAATGGTAAGAGTGTTAAGTGGCCTAGTAGTAGAGTGCAGCCCTGGGTTTGAATCCTTGGTATCCCGTAAAGAGAAAAAGTGGGAAGTGGTGCTCTGGCTCAACAGATAGAGCACTGGCCGCCTTGAGTAGAAGGTCTGAGAGATGGCACTCCAGCCCAGAGACAAGCCGCATGACATGTGTGAATAACACGATGACAATAAAAACTAAGGGGAGGAAAAGAGATCACATGAGGTCTTAAGCAGTACCCAGATTTATTGAGAGCTTCCTTGCATCTGTGGAACACCTGCACATGAGTTTACAATGTTTGTTTTGAAACTCCTTTGATTAAAAAGATATTTCATTTCGATGTGTTCTGTACCGAACAGGATCAAAACCACATCATCAATCTGCAGGTAGACTCACGGCAAACAGGATCTCCACCCTCTCTGGCCTGCAGTTGACCTAGCATCACTTGTGTCCCCAGAATTGTGGGTGAATGACCCTTGGCCCCATCCTTTCCAGCGAGTGAGGAACCAAATGAATCCCCGAACCAAAGTTCAAGGTGCAGGTCCAGTTGGGAGGTGTGTTGTAAAGACACACAGAGATGTGTCCTAGAAATGGGGAGTCCAAGTGGGGCAGAGATGGAAATTGACATTGCTTTGGGCAACCAGAGTTGTGAAAAGCCCCATCTGGTGCTGGGCACAGAATTGCAGGAAGGTTCCAGTGGGCCTGTTGTCCTAGTGGCAGGCACACTTACAGCCTGGACTACTGTACGTGCAGGAACCGGGGCCTGGAGAAACAGGAAAGGGGGGAGCAGTTAGCATCCTGTCTCCGGGGGATGGGACAGGGGGTGGGAATGGCTGGAGAGCATGAGGCCCGTGGCGGCCATGGGAACAAAAGGCCGGGCGGACTCTACCTCCCATGCCAGTCCTGGCACATGGAGAGAAGGAGGTATGGGTTGGCCCGGCTCTGGAGCCATTTCCGGGCCCAGAGTGATGGCTGGGGCATGCCCCTACATGATGGGAGTGAGTGGAGGAGGCCACGGAGATGGATCTAAATGAACTTTCCGGTCCATACCCAGAGGCCTTCAGGAGCCAGGGGCCAGGGTCGTGATTAAATCATCTACTTGAAAAGCATTTTGTAATGTCTTATCGAATATGAAATTACAAACCAAAAAATTATTTTAAATCTAAATTCTAATTTAGCCAAGTCTACTGAGTCCTACATTAAATGAACTTTGCTATTTCTCCAGGCTTAAGCTTTCATAATCCTTCATCATTTCTTTGGAATTCAACAGAATGATGCTTGCTTTTTCAAATTTTTCGCTGGGAATCATGAGCCATTTTGCATCTAGGAATGTTCTGTAATGAAGAGAGCATTTAAAACGCAACTGAGGATTATATATGAGTTGCATGTCAATAGGAAACTTGACATCTCAAAACATAGTGACAAAATTAGCCCAAACTTCAAACTGTGTATTCCTTTCTTGTTGTTTGGTTTGTTTTATTGAGACAAAATTATGCTACTTGGTTAAAGGAAGGTATCGCTATGTAATTCCACTCTCTAATCTCCTGTCTTAGTCTCAGTGCTAGAATTCTTGACTTTTATCACATTGTCCTACCATGGTTTGTTAGGTTATTTAATCTAGATACAGACTAGCAATTCTGAACTTCTCTGATGATATTCTCTATAAGACTGACTGTTCAGACTGTTTATGTACAGTTTTCAAAGATGTTCTAACATTTGACACAGGATATGAACATTTTCAGATGCACTTGCAGGGGTCTCTTCTCCATGGATCTGATCCCATTAATAGTGATTACTTGACTCTCTTACTATCTCTAGTCCCTACCTATGTAATAGTCTCAAACTTTTTTGAAGAAAGTTCACTTGAATACATTCTAATATTAAAAATTACCACTTGATTCTAGTCTTACTCAGGAAATATTTTCTATTGTTTTCTAACTTTTCTACATATTCTGAGAGTTGTTTCATTTGGGCATTTGTGCCTTCACATATAAGTGCCTCTGAGTGTATGTGTATGTGTATGTTTGTATGTATGTATGCAAAAGCCTCAATCTCTTATTCAGCCATCTTGCTCATGACTGGTATTCCATCTCCTGAGCACTTCTTCCAATTCAGCTTTTGCCTGGATAATTATAGGTAGTATCTCAAAGCTTGTTCTGCTCAGGCTGAATACAAACCGAACTTCCCAGACTCCTTTACCTTCTTAGGTTTTATTTCTCCAGGAGAATCAATTTTTAAACGACAAACATTTTTGTGAGTATAAAGTCTAAGTTGTAGCCCAGATTTTTAACTCAAGAATACACATAAAGATAGATGAACATACACATTACATATACTGAGTGTACACTGTTAGAAATGTGATCTTAACCCGGGTTGCAGTGAGATCTGAGGATGGGGTTCAAAGCCAGCCGAGCTAGGAAAGTCCAGGAGATTCTTTTCTCCAATTAACTACCAGAAATCTGAAATGGCACTGTGGCTCAAGTGGTAGAACACTAGCCTTGAGCTGAATAGCAGAGGGACAGTGCCCAAGCCCAGAGTTTAAGCCCCACTACCATAAAAAAGAGAGAGAAAGAAAAAAGTAAAAGAAAAGTGATCTTAGCCACCAGTTCATTGCTAGCATCATTCCTGCTCTTTCAACATGGCCTTTTTTCCAGTTAAGTCCATGCTCTTATATCTGACTTGCTTGGAACCAAAATTATACTTCCTCCTAAATTTTCACTAATTTACATGATAAGCTACCATGATGAAAGAGATGAAAGAGCCTTATACGTCATATTTCACTTAGTAGTAATGCTTTCTCTATATCACTCTCATAGATCTACATATTGGCCTTGGCCTTATTGTTTCAAAGTTGTCTTATTTGTAGAGTCTTCTATAGTGTTTTGAACCATTATACTTAAACACAGAACTTCTCTTCCTCCTATTATTACTATTGTTTCTCCTAATATTAACCTATGTACACTTGGGAAAGAATGAACAACACACACACTCACAAAAAAATGTTTCTGAGAACCTTCTTCCCAATTAAAATTGGTCTTAATTTACAGAGCACTTAGGAAATTTGTACTTAATGTACTCCAAGATACTGTTTTCTTTCATGTTTTTTATGGTGGGTTATTTACATAAGTAAGTTAATGAGTACATTATCTAACGAGCATTGTTAGCTCCTCTTTTGTTTGTCCCCTGCCATCCCTTTTCTCTTCCCCTCCCCAACTCCTCCCCTCCCCAAGTTGTAAAGTTTGTTCTCTACATAGTGTCTTGTTCATCTTATTGTTACAATGGATCATACTTTATCCTTGTTTCAGCATTTTGATATTTTCCTTCCCATCCCCACATTAGGAAAATGTATGAGCAAGATGCAGGTCACCAAACTCAAATACATTGAAAACAGGGGTTATACCGTGGAGGATGAAAATAGAACAGAAACAAAAAAATGACATAGTTAGATACATTTTAAACAATAGCAAGAAAGAAAAAAAAAAGTTGTATCCTAACTTGGGATTTATCTCACTTAACATCATCTTATATGGCCATATGTACATGGATAATTTTTATAAGCCATGTAAATTCCATATTTTCTCATTTCTAAGTTGTTTCTGAAACACGTGTTACCTCATGTCCAAAGATGTACTTGTAGTATTTCAATGAAGCCAGAAAATATTCATTTTTACTGGGAGCAGCACCATAGATTGTTACTGGAAGTAAATGGAAGGAACTGTTATGGGCAGTGGAAACTGATTCCAAGACAGGAATTGAACATAGAGAAATGACAAAGTTCAAGTTAATTTGTGCTGTTCTTTTTACTGAACAAGAAAATAATCCAAGGCTAGAAGGAAAATCTGTCCCTGACTTTTTGAGTGTGTTCTTTACTCATATAAAACTTTTCTGTAAACTTCTATTTGAGAGTATTACAAAAAGAAACAATATGCCATTTGCAGGCCAGCATAGAAAAAAAGAGAAATAACTTTGTTTTAAAGTGTTCTACTGCAAAGAAAGAAAGACATGGAGGTTTTAAAATGTCTTATGCATGGATATTTCACTCCTGACATGATTGTCTTGTTGCAGAAGTCAGTTATCCATTTCTTTAAACTGGTCCTGAGTTTTCCATAGCAATAAAGATTCCAAAAAGCAGAATGCAGTGTGTATGATCAGCAAAAGGGGCCTCTTCTCAAACAGTGCTTAAACGATGGTCCCAAAGAAATATGTGGGGTTATTTTTGTTTGTTTGTTTAATTTGTGCTGGTTCTGGGGCTTGAACTCAGAGGCTGGACCCTGTCCCTGAACAATTGTCCTTCCTGCCCACCTGACCCCAAAGCTAGTACACTATTGCTTGAACAAAAACTCCACTTCTGGTTTTTTTGGTGTTTAATTAGAGATAAGAATTTGACAGACTTCTCTTGCCAGGGTTGGCTTTCAACTGTGATAGTAAGAAAGCCAAGTGACATCAACTATATGGACTTCTCATTTGAACAGAGAAATATTACATGAAGTTTATTATAAAGCTAATATTTGACAATTTTTAAAAGAAGAGAATATGTCCAACAAAGAAGCCATAACAAATAACAGCAAAAGAAGGTGCACTGAATCATTTTGGAATTATTTTTTCTGCTTGGGAAGATTACTATTGACTTTGTAGTTCCTTTTGGGGAAACTTAATGTCATATTTGCTCTCTTTTAATGGTCGTGTGGCTTGAACTCTGATCCTGGGCAATGTCCCTCAGCTCTTCAGCTCAAGTTGAGCACTCTATCACTTTAGCTACAGCACCACTTCCAAGTTTCTGGTGGTTAATTGAAGATAAGAGTCTCATGGACTTTGCTGACCAGGCTGGCTTTGAACTACAGTCCTCTTGTCTCAACCTCCTGAGTAGCTAGGATTACAGGCGTGAACCACCAGCACCCAGGTCATATTTGCATTTATGTTCACTTAATGACACTATGTAGACAAAGAATGGAAATTTGAATCAAATGATGTGGCATTGCAGCTTTTCAGAAAAATTTGAGGTAGCAATAAATATGTCCTCCTTTTCCATGTTGTTACATGAATGACTCATGAGTTATGGGACTCTTACATTAGCATCCTCTGCTGTCTGCAAATTTGGACTTAGTATCAATAACTGTTAATAGAGAAATAGAGAAAGACAGATTTTTAGAAAGCAAAGAAGATCTGGTATGAAAAAACAACATAGAAATAGATACAACTTATCCCACAGAGATTAATAACTAACCTAAGAGATTTAGTATGCTAAATGCAATGAGGAATAAGTGTAGTTGATAACTAGTTCTTTAATAACCAAAACTGGTTTCTGGTATAATTATTTATTATTATCATTTATTTCTCTCATCTGGAGTTATTCCTTCACTTCTGTCAAAACTGTTAATTAGCCTTGCCTTTTTGGTGCCATAACTGAACAAAACGTTTTCCAAATCTCACTTACACTATCCTTCTCATTGTTATTAACAGTGACCACTCAGAAGCCTGGAGTCTTTGAATTTCCAGGATTAATCCTCACCTGATATCTAAGCACATTCCTGACATTAATTGCCATGACCTATTAACAAACCTTTTTTTTTTTTTTGTTTTCAACACAGTATTCTAATATAGGTAAAGTAATTGAATTAAGGACGATTGTTAGACATAGTTGGAAGGAGCAATTATATATTCCAAGTATAGTTTCTTTATTTGTCATTTACTAGCTAAATGACTTTTTTGCCAGTCCTGGGGCTTGAACTCAGGACCATGGAACTGTTCCAGAGCTTTATCTTTCTTTCTTTCTTTCTTTCTTTCTTTCTTTCTTTCTTTCTTTCTTTCTTTCTTTCTTTCTTTCTTTCTTTCTTTCTTTCTTTCTTTCTTTCTTTCTTTTGCTCAAAGCTAGCACTCTATAACTTGAGGCACAGCACCACTTCTTTTTCTGTTTATGTGTTACTGAGGAGTTGAACCCAGGGTTTCATGCATGATAAGCAATCTCTGTGCCTTGAAGCCACATTCTCATAGCCCTAAATGACTTTCTTAAAATGGCATTACTTTTTCATTCCATTATTTTAATTTAGACTAGATGGTGGAAAAGGAAGTGGAAACCAATACTAAGTCCAGTAAGGTTGACATTCCTATCACATCACTAAGGAAGTACAGTGTTAAGAACTGCAGGACTTATAAGGCTGTTGCATGTAACATTATTATGGAAAAAAAAAAAAACATTTAACAGTCATCTCTGACATCCAAAACATTCTGCTTCACTTACACCGTCAAGAGCCAAACGATTTGTTTTTCCCCTTCCCCTCTACAAATTATACCGACATCAAATACAGTGAAAGCAGGGGTTATACTGTGGGCGAGGGACATACAAAGCAACAAAGAAATAATCTTATAAATGTGTTAGAGACAATCGCATGAAAGTAAAAAAAATTGAATACATATCTTAGGGTTCATTTCCTTAACATCAACTTATCTGAACTTTTCTGTTTGACTCAGACATATACTAGTTTCAGTTCACAGACAAGGGCAAACAAGCCTTAGGATGGGAATTAGGAAAGACTAGGGGACTAAGATTGTACAGATGGGGAGAGACACATGATGGCATTCTCATAATCCTACAAGCAATTGCCACAGCCAGTTATTCCCCTTCAGCAATGCGACCAAACACAGTTTTAAAACCAGTCTCTGCCATAAACCCAAAGTAGACAACAAGAAAGAGCCCTGGGTTGTAGTGACCCCACCTCCTTCGAAAAAGGGGAGAGCATCCCCTTGGCAGAGGATTCCCTATGGCAGCTGTTGGTTCAAACTTACAATGTGATCAATCAGACCCATGCTGATATTACAAGCTCTTGTTGGATGTGTTCTGATATGAGACCTCCATTTTATGAGGGTATTGCAGTGATACAGAATGTGACTAATGTTAAAACAAGTAAATCATGCAGATGGGAACAAAAGGAAGCAAAACTTACTCTACAGGCAGTTATAGGACAAGGGTTATGTGTGGAATGAGTACCAACTAACTTTACTCACTTAAGTAATTAGACTCAAGAATGGATTCCAGAGGAAGGATATCTATTACCTCCTCAAGATGCTTGGTGGGCATGTTCAACTAGCCTAACCCCCTGCGTCCATTTAGAAATTTGAAATAGGTCTAACAGTTTTTGTGTTATGGTACAACTTATCCCACAACTGTTCTACCATTCTCAGGAAGACCTGATGATAAAGATGTCTGAAGCAAGCTATTGGCCATGAAAAGCTAAAAGAGAAATAATAACAGCAATAAAAGTTGTGGTACTAGTGGGCTTAGCTGGACTAGGAACTGGGGTGGCATCCCTAATTACTCAGAGAACATCTTACGCTAGTCTTCATGCCAATATAGATGAGGATATCAATTACCTGGAAAGCGCTATAGCCTACCTTCAAAAATCACATGACTCCTTAGCTGAGGTAGTGTTGCAGAACAGATGGGACCTGGACTTAATTTTCTTACAACAAGGAGGTCTATGTGCTGCCCTCGGGAAAGAATGTTGCTTCTACGCCAATCATTCCAGAGTTGTAAAAGAATATTTAGCTAAAGTAAGAAAGGGACTAGTAAAACGAAAAAGAGAAAGAGAAAAACAGGAAGGATGGTTTGAGTCATGGTTTAATTATTCCCCTTGGATAAGCACCTTAATATCCACTGTGTTGGCTCCATTATCATTCTGGTACTTGTGTTCACACTAGGGCTTTGCGTTGTCAATCTACTAGTGATGTTTGTTAAGGAATGCGTTAATAACATGCAGCAGATGGTATTGAGAACACAATATCTACTGATTCCTGACAAAAGACATAGTGCAGGCCCGTAAGGACCATGATTGACCCTTAAAGTGCGTATTAGAAAGGGGAGAAATGAAGAGCCTAAAGTTTAAAGAGGCACAATGAAGGCCTAAGTAACTCCATTACACACTAGCAACCATCTTGTGAGGTATGAATTATAAAAATAACCATGGGTTTGACCCAGAAATGACACAAAAAGAAAAACAATTCCCAGACAATTGAGACATAAATAATCCTTGAGAAAGCCACAGGAATTTCCTCCAGATGCATTGACCAAACACTGGGTGGCCATGCCGGACACAGTGACCCAGTGGCCAGAAAATTCCCATCAATAACACGTCAATAATAATATTACCAATCACATATGCATAGCTTAGTTTGCTTAAAATTTTAGCCAATCATGTAATTTCTCATGTAAAACTTCTTTAAAGTTGTTTGTTCAATAGTATAAAAACTATGCTGATTCTATGCTGGGGGGCCTCTTAGCTTCACAGGTTACTGAGTGCATGGAGGACCAACCTTGAATTTGCAAATAAACGACTCCTTTGTTATTTGCATTGGTCGTGGTCTCTGGTGCGGGGGGGGGGGGTTTCTCCAGTCCATGTACAACAAATTTATGATATTACATTGAAAGAAAGCGAGCAGACATTTTAACCTATTTGGTACAAGTAAATTAATATTAAGCAAAGCTAATTAAAACAATTACTTATTTACTCCAGAGAATTAGTATAGTACTCTTGGATATCTTGGAGGAAAAGACTTTAGACTCATTACAATTGATGCTTTACATTGAAATTACTGGCTAAATTTTCCTTGTCAGAAAGGCAAAAGCTCCATTTCTTTCATGTTAGTATTATAAAATCATAATATCTGCATGTTGAATTATTTTCCTCTGCTGTTTTCAATACCATTCTTCATCCATTAGGTATCTAGGGCTTGGAATGACCAATTCCTTAAAATACCTATATTGCTTATATTGTGATTGAAATCTCAATAATATTAATATGAATTTATCTGAGTCTCATCTTGAGCTACATTCAGATGAAATTTATGCAATCTCAAGCAAGAAACCTGGCTATTTTACTTCTATATTTTAATCAATAAATCTATTCTCTTTAAAAATCTATTCTCATCTTTTATATTGCTCCAGTAAACATCATGTATTTCTAGTACTTTTACTGAAATAAATATAAAGTATGGAATATGAAGACAACCCCCCTCATCACTTTAAAGTAAATCCTTTGGGACTATTTTATATATAAAAATAAAAAAGTGCAATGCACATGTTTATACATGAATAATCTAATGGTTAAGTCAATTAGACACAAGAATTACCATACCACATCAAGTCTCAATTTACTTAAAGGCACCAAAATATGTGTTCATGAATAACACTCATTTTAGAAAATGACTTTTCACAACAAAGTTTATATTATATTTCAAATTTTAAAAATGAAAATTACACCCAGATTAGATGTGAATATCCTGTTTCCAGGAATACATTTATTCAGCAAACAGGTAAATAAAAAAGTCAGGGTTTGTCATATAGAATGAAAGATGTAAAAGCAGACTATCTTTCCTTAAGATGATAAGTACATGCAAATCGTGTGATTTATTCAAAGATACTCTAAAAATTCATGAAAGGATTTGTGATCAGAAGTGATAGGTAAGCAAAGTAACTGGAAAACTGTATATGTAAATTGTGCTTTCAATATAGGATGACAAGTTTTCAATAAATGAGCCTATAGATGATAATTTTGTATCTGTAACACACATCCAGTATTCTACATTTTAGACATACTCCCATTCCCTTACCCCAGTTATTGATCTATATTCCTCTACTTTCATGATGTCAATTGCTACTAAAGTAACAAGGTGGGGGTTTTCTTGGTTTCTAGATTGAATAAATTTTAGTATTTTCAAACAGTAGTATAAATTCATGGAGTTTGACTTGAATGTCAAGTTTGAGGATACTGTATTCATGGTATTGTTAATTGGCCTGAAGCAGCGAGGAACATATTATGAATACACAGACACACAGTATACTAAGAACTAGAGACTTGATCTCAGGGAAAGATAAAGGTCCAGGCAAGATCTTGAAGTCGAGATAAAGAAATGGAGCAAACATCAATCAACTATCATAATAAAGGAATGGAACTGATCTCTGATGTGTCTGGGTGACAGCTGTGTGTGGGTGTGTGTGTGTGAGAGAGAGAGAGAGAGAGAGGGAGAGAGAGAGAGAGAGAGAGAGAGAGAGAGAGAGAGAGAGAGAAGAGAATTTTAGTGTGGCTTCTATATATACAGTCTATAGAGCATTACTTGTTAGGGAGAAGGTGCTCATACCAGAGCTTTGATACCACTGTCATCACTTTTTACTTCAAAAAGCACTTGCTTAATCCCTAAAAAGGGAAAAGTAAACTAATATCATACATGATTGTTTTGAAAATTAATTGGCATATTGAAGGCCAAAGGGAGGAATTGGAGAGTAATATAATCTCTCTTCTGATTATTACACCACAATAGCCATGATTTTCAGGAGTCTTCTGTAATGTACTTACAGCTGAATTACTACTATGGTTGATAATATGAAACATATGATAGAGAAATAGATCAGCCTGCAAGCACAAAGATCTAGTGATAAGGTCGAGGTTTTCAGCAAGGTTGCCACATCTTTTAGGAATGCAATTCCTTCATATGAACTTCAAATTTTATGGCTTTCCCTGTGTGATTAAAAGGTAAGAAAGTACTGTAGAAACAAAAATTCCTGTTCAGCCATGTAGAAAGTGCTCATGTTCCCATCCTCATGTTGCAAATTTCGATTTCATAAAGACTCTTTGTTAGAGTGCTTTCATTTAATATACTTCAGCACATCATCCTTCCCTGATGGAGACAGGAAAAAACATAATTTTGTTTGAATATTATCTTATGTAAGTTATTGTGTCCAGGCATGATTTGTGTAATTACAAAATTTTGCAATAAATATAATTAGGGATCATGTCACAACTAAAAAATGTAATTAAAATCACATAACAAGACTAGAAGTCAAAGCATTTTTGTGCATGAAAACATACATTAAATTAGTTGCAGAATTTCTATTTTGAGATAAACTTAATATTGAAGTTTATATATAAACTTCATATATATATATATAGTTATATTTGAGATAAATTTTATAAAGCCCTTTACTAAGGGTTGAAACATTTTATTGAAAGATATATTTCTTAGAGATATTTTTGCTTCATAATTTTAAGAAGAAAAATGGTCCCAAAGTAATTATTTTTTAATTATTTTCCTGTTTTCATGTGATTAACCTTCAAATTAGAAATCCAGATATATAATTCAATTTACTTTAACCAAAAATATTTATTGAGTATAAGAACCTTCTACTCTCTACATTCTTCTCACTAAGTTTACCAAATCTGAGTCTGAAATACTTTGTGACCTGTGTTGATATTATTTACTACGTGAGTGAAATATTTAAAAAGTAGTATTTACTTTAGCTTAATTGCTCTGAAGAGAAAATAAGTGATATAATCAAAGGCTAAAAATGATTAAATTTAAAATTTAGAAATCAGGAAATGTTTTTGACCACACTGGTTACTGGAGCCTTCACAACAACCTCATGAGATAATTTATATTGATGAATCAAAAATCCCAGAGGTTAGACATTTACAAATACAAAAATCGTGTCATTCTGAATATGTAGAGCTTCGTATCAAACATAGAAAATTTAGCTTTTTAATACCTGAATATACTAATACATTTCATTGCAGGGAAAGTACTTGTTCTGAAAGGAGATAAAATTGCATTTATTTTGATAACTAAACCTAATTAAAGACAATGTTTAAAATATCACTCATTCAAGAAACAAGATGTAGAGTTAGTAGTTTTTCATGTCAGTTATGTTCTCTAAACTTACTAGAAGTACTAGATTAGTAAACCTAAACCATTGCTTTGTAAGGAAATAGAAATTTAGTTCCCTAAAACTCATGACTATAACTTTTTCTCAAACAATTACTAAGTAACTGTTTAATGTTTTTTGTCATGGAATCTTATTTGATATATTTTTATTGATTAAGCTAAATAATTGGCCAATAACAATATAAAATATGCAAGAACAAAGTTTATCTAACACAAGTATTTTATTCACAAGACATATCATGGCTCTCTTAAAGAACACTAGAAGGCAGTGTTTTTTCTAATTTTTAGTTATTTTGTTAATGGTTATTAATTGTCAGAAGTGGCAATTCCATAATATATTTAAAGCATTTGATTTTACTCCCTCTATTTTCTTTTCATTACTCCTTCTCCCAAAAATCTTCTGTTTTTTACATAAAATTACATCTTTATATAAGCACATATAATCTAATTTGGATAAAAAAAGATTTAAGCTAAACTGCAAAGAGATTCAAGATCGACAGTGGATTAACAGGATGAATAAAAACTTGAATATTTTTTGTTAACTTCTGAATTGAGCTATCATTACTATTATAGTTAGGGTTAGGATGGCAGACAGAATTAGAATTAGGGTTAGAGAAATAGAAAATTTAGCTTCAACACCGGATGACACGTTGTAACAATGATATTCACAAGACACTATGCTAAAAATGAACTTTACACCATGGGGAGGGAGGAGTAAGAGAGGTAGGGTAGAAGGAGAACAACAAAGAAGGAGGTAACAATGCTCAACAAGAAACATACTCATTACCTTACACATATAACTAATCCCTTTTTAAAGCATCTTTATAATAAAATAAAATTTAAAAAAAATAATGAAGACGGGAGCTGGTGGCTCACGCCTGTAAACCTAGCTAATAAGGAGGCTGATATTTGAGGATCATGGTTCAAAGACAGCCCGGCAGGAAAGTCCCTGAGACTCTTATCTCCAATAAACCACTAGAAAACCGGAAATGGCGCTGTGGTTCAAGCAGTTGAGCGCTCACCTTGAGCTGAAGAGCACAGGGACAGCGCCCAAGGCCAGAGTTCAGGCCCCACGGCTGACCAAAAAACAAAGAAAAAAAAAAAGAAAACCTGACAGGAAATCAAAAAACACTTAATTTAGGCTCAAAATGCAAGTAAAATTTAGACCTATGCGCTGAGCAAGAGAATAAATGTGCAATAGAGGTGTGCTATTAACAATATGATTCAGTTTTTATTTGTAGGTTTAGGATTAGGAAAGGTTTTCCAGTTAGAGCTGTGGTTAGATTAAGAAAAAGATGTAAGATATAAAAAGGTGTATATAAGTAAGTTGTATATAAGATTTAAGATATAAAAAGGTGTAAAACTGCAACATATTTTAAGAATAATGAATGGCATCAAGGTTAGCGTCAATGAAAACCAGTGTCTGTTACTTTAAACATTCAGATATAATTTGGCTTAAAGTGTGAGTTACTTTTTTGTTCTGGTTAGGGTTAGGGAAGGATAAGCTTTAGGGAAAAATTTAGTTTTCCAATAAGAAGTAGAAGCAAAAATAATGTGTGATTGAATAGAATCTAGACAATTTCCTTACATTAACCATTTGGTGTTAAATCAAATTGTGATTAGGATTAGGTTTCTGGCTAAAGGGGGTTGAGAATAGGATAAAGAAATTGGTTAAATGGTCTGGGAAGGTAGCTCAGTAGTAGAGCACTTGGCTTGCATGCCTGAGGCCCTGGGTTCGTTTCCTCAGCACCACATAAACAAAAAGAAAAAAGCCAGAAGTGGCACTGTGGCTCAAGTGGTAGAGCACTAGCCTCGAGCTGAAGAGTTGAGGGACAGCTCCCAGTCCCAGAGTTCAGGCCCCACTACCGGACCCCCCCCCAAAAAAATTGGTTAAAGTAGTGGCTCGTGCCTATTATCTTAGCTAGTCAGGAAGCAGATTTCTGAGGATCCCAGTTCAAAGCCAGCTGGGGCAGGAAAGTTCATGAGTCTTTTATGTCCAATTAACCACCAGTAAACACAAAAGTGGTGCTGTGCCTCAAGTGGTAAAGCAAACACTTTGAGCTAAGAATTCAGGGATCATATCCATTCCTAGAGATCAGGGATCGTGCCCTGGCCCAGAGTTCAAGCCCCACGCCCGACAAAAAGAAAAAAAAATGTGTTAAATGTTAAGTAAAGCTGAACTTATTTTACATTCTAGGAATGCAGGAAAAGCTGGGATAATGGAAGCACAATGTATTTCATAATATCAGGATTTGCAATCAATGGGTTTAATGATTCCTGTTATGGAACATGATAGATTCAGAGTTAAGAGTGAGAAAATCTGTAGGGTTTAGGAAATCCTGAAATTTATTTCAAGAATTACAAGTAGAATTTCAGTTAGGATGATACAAAATGAGCATTTTACATAAATTTTAGAACTGGGATACTATTAGTGTCAAGGACATGGTTAGGATTCTAGCCATAGTTAGGGTTAGAGTGAGGAAGAAAAAAATGAGAGTCAAATTAAAGGTAAATTTTAGAATAAGCATGGTAGGAATTAGAATGAATACGAACTAGAGTATTGCTAATAATATTAGAATCTACTTAAAATTAGCCTTATGGTTATTCTCAATGTTCCAGTTTAGATTAAGTTTAGGGTTAGAAAATGACAGGTGGAACTGTTGCAACAATGAGAAGTACAAGTTGTCATGTCGAAAATGAACTTTACAACGTTGCTGGGGGGGGGGGAGGATTGGGTGCGGGGGTAGGAAGGAGGCTGGGAAGGGATGTGAAGGGTAAACAAAGGAGGAGGTTGCAATGCTTGATAAGAAATGTATGCATTATCGTGCCCATGTAATTGTAACCCCTCTGTACAGTATGTTCACAAAAATAAAATTAAATTAAATTAAAAAAAAAGAAAATGACTAAGATATTGGAAAAAAAATTGAAACCTGGGCTGGGAAGGTGGCTCAGTGGTAGAGCGCTTACTTTGCATGCATGCGGCCCTGGGTTCGATTCCTCAGCACCACATAAGCAAAAAGAAAAAAAGCCAGAAGTGGCGCTGTGGCTGAAGTGGTAAAGTGCTAGCTTTGAGCTGAAGAGTTGAGGAACAGCGCCCAGGCCCAGAGTTAAGGCCCCACAACTGGACCCCCCCCCCATAAAAAAAATTGAAACCTATTTTTTGAAGGCTTATTTGAATCAAGTTAGGATGAGTGAAAACTAGTGTACTTGTGTTTGTGTTAGTATTGACATATAATTTGGATTAAGATTGCAATCAGTATTTTGTTCTGATTATTATTAGTTTTATAAATAGTAAAATTTTTAGTATAAAATTTATCTTTTACTAACAAGTAAAGGGAAAAATGTGACATTGAATAGTATCTAGAGCATTATCATTATATTTATTTCTCAGTGATCATTCTTGTAATGATTAATGAGAGTTTTCCAGCCAGGTTTAGGTTGAGAGTTAGCATTAAGTAATGGACTAGATGGTAAGTAAATCTGAAATTGATTTAGGGTACAGAGGTCCAGGAAAAGGTAGGATCAATGGATGGAAACTACAGTATTTTTCCTGATAAGAGAACTGGAGGACAAATAATATAATGGTTCATGTTAAGGAACAAGATAACTTCAGAGGTAGAGTCAGAAAATTGTGGGAACTAGGTAAAACTGAAACCCATTTCCAGAGTGCAAACTGGAGTGTTCATTAGAATGAATAAGAACTGGAGTATTTTTCTTAAACATTATAATTGGACTATCATTAGGGTGAAAGTTAGGTTTCAGATCCAGCTGGAGTTAGTGTTAGATTTAGGGAAAGGGAAAGTTTGGGGTCAAACTGAGAGTAAATCTTTAAATAACAAATCGAATTAGAATTAGGATGAATGTGAAATAGGAACCTGGTGACAATATTCAGATTAGTGTGAAGGTTATTCTCAATATTATGATTAGTATGATTAGTGTGATTATTATTAGTATGATTAGTGTGAGGGTTAGTCTCAATATTCCAGTTAGGTTTAGGGTTAGAAAAATGGCAAGATATTGAGTAAAACTATGAACAATATTTTTTGAAAGATGAATTGATTCAAAGTTAGAATGAATAAAAACTAATGTCTTGTATGGCTTTTAGAATCCAAAGGCTATTTAGTTCTATGGTTAGGGTTACATTTCTAGTTCAGGTTAGACTTAGGCTTAGGAAAGGGTAAGCTTTAAGGTAAAACAGTTTTCTGCTAACACTTTCAAGTAAAATAAGTTTGAAATTTAAAAAAAACTACAGAGTTTTCCTGTTCCTATACAGGGTTCAATAGGGTTAAATTTAGAGTTAGGTTTCTAGTAAGGTTTAGATATATAGTTAGGGTTAGGAACTAGAGTAGATATAAAGTAAACCTGCAACTTCTTTTTGGAGATCTAGGAGTTCAGTAAAAGTTAAGATCAGTGGAAACTATGGTAGTTTTCAAAATATGAAGATTTGAGGCTAATGATTCATAATAGAGAACAATTTCAGAGTTCAAGGCAGGGAATCTGTAGGATTTGGAGCAAACTACAAATCATTTCAAAGACAACGAGTATGTGTTAGGATGAGCTACCAGTGCCCAGGAAAGTGCCTGACTTACTGATTGTTTTTACTTTTGTTCGAGATCGAGACTTAAATTCAATATCTGACTGCTTTGATCACTAGGTGGCACTGCCACTTGAGCCATATGTCCAAAAATGATTACTTTAAATAGCTGAAAGTCATTAAATTTTCTTCAGATGATATGAACCATTAGTGTTGTTCTAAAACTTATCTTAACTAAAAAAAGTTAAATAGACCCTAGAGATGATCTGAGGAGATTCCCATGCTTTGCTTCTAATTGCATAACATTTTAGGGACCTGATTTTTAAATTATTATTTTAAGTAGCAAAGGATTTCTCATTAAACACTGCAGTTTATGCGTACAATATACCTTGGTCAATGCCAACACTTCAACATTCTCATTGATCCCTCCCCTATGCACCTCTTCCTTCACTCTGCTTAATTTTGTAGGATATTTACTGGATTCCTCTGCATTTCCCCCTTTTCTCCTGTTCATTCTTCTACCTTTTCCAACTTCATCCCTCTTTTACTACCCAGTTCCATATGATCCAACAACTCTACTTCTGGGCATTTACCTGAAAGATTACAAACCAGGATATAGTAAAGGTTTCAGCTCAACCATGCTTACTGTATCAGCCCAGATACCCCTCAAGAGAGAAATAAATCAAGAAAATGTAATACACACACACACACACACACACACACACACACAGAGGAAATTCTACTTACTGATCAGAAAGAATATTGTACCATTTGTGTCTCTCATTTCTCATTTCATCTACCTAGTATCCCATTGTCATCATATTGTCCCTGTACTGCGGTAACCGACATAGGCAAACTGATGTAAAAGATTTTCAAGGTTATCGGCTAGCCAGATTCCTGAATATGAGTTTTCTGCTCATTCTCTTTGTCTATTCATGCCTTTGAGTAGTGATTGTACAGATTCATTTGCTACACAGAAAAGAGATGAACCACTTGTATGTATATATATATATATATGTATAGATACATACATGTATATACATACATACATATATATATGCACACATATGGATATATATGAAATACTGAGTACATTTTATGTTTTCAAAATTATGGAGCTAACAAAAATCACATGCATTTTTCTTCCTTTTCATTTTTTCAAAACCTAAATAACTTTGTCTCTTTTGAATACCTAATTTTAAAGAGAATGTCATCATCTCTGATCTGTCAGTGGCCTTGAAATTAGATGTTCAAATAGGACAAAGTTGGTTAGGCTTTTTGGTAGAGGAGAGATGTTACTAGGGTTCTATTCAGGGGTTCTCTGCTTGCTAGATAGGATTTTGTTGTATCGCACCAAGCAGCTCAACTACTTTTGCCGTACTTCTAATCCGTTTCATTTACTTGAGGTCTTGAACATTTTGCCAGGGTCTGATCTTACATTGACTGAGACTTGGTAACTATGCTTCCCACATAATTAGCTAGGATTACAGATGTTAACTATTATGGCAAGCATTTGTTGAGATGGCTGTCTTGGCAGTTTTTTATCTGGTCTGGCCTCAGACCATGATCGTTTTCATTTCTGCTTCCCAATCAGCTGGGATTACAGATGTGGGCTACAATACTTGGTGTACATGACACCTCCTTTTTTTAAAAAGAGGCTTTTATTGTAAAAATACTTTATAGAAGGGTTATAGTTACAGGAGCAAGGTAATGAGTACATTTTCTATCAAGCATTATTACCTCCTCCTTTGTTTTTCCCCTGCCCTCCTTTCCCTCCCACCTCCACAACTACACTCTCCCTCTCCTACCTTCCCCGCTTCCCCACCTATATTGTAAAGTTCCTTTCTCAACATAGTGTCTTGTGCATCTCATTGTTACAATGGGTCAGCCTGTATCCTTATTTAAACATTTTGGTTTTTTCCCTTCCCCTCCCCAAGCTAGAGAAGGGTGTGTACAAGATGCATGGTACCAACATTAAATACAGTGAAAACAGACGTTATACCATGGGGGAGGATCATACAAAGAAACAAACAAATCACATGGTAGATTATAAACCCTATCTTGGGTTTCATTTCCCTAAACATCATCTTATCTCGTCGTATGTACATAGCTTTTGAACTTTTATGCTTGTCCAGACATATACTAGTTGTTGCAAAAAAGGGAAACCATAAGACCTATGTTTCTTTGGGTCTGGCTTTTAATATAATTTTTTCCAAGACTCCACGTAGAGCTCCCCTATGACCCAGCAATCCCACTTTTGGGCATTTACCAAATGATCACACACAAGAACATACTAAGCTACCAACACAACTATGTTTATTGCAGCATTATTTACCATAGCTAAGATATGGAACGAACCCAGCTGCCCCTCAGTAGATGAATGGATCAAGAAAATATGATATATATATATATATATACATATATACATACACACACATGGAATTCTATGCCACCATCAGAGAGAATAACATAGCCTCATTTGCTAGGAAATAGAAAGATGCAGAAACAATTATATTAAGTGAAATAAGCCAGGCTCAAACAACCACAGGTCCCATGGTTAACCTTACTTGCAGTAATTAGTACATGGTACCATGTAACCATATAAGAGGATGTTATGTGAAATGAACCCCAAGATAGGGACACAAATGAGTTTTTATTCCATGAGATTCTTATCTCTATATAATGCCCCAAATAAAATTGGCAGGAGAGCTGTGGTTCAAATACAGAGCACAACATTTGAGGGAAAAAGCTTAATTGAGAAGGTAAGGTCCTGAGTTTAAACCATAATATGAGCACTCAAAAAAGTTGATTTTTTTCCTGAGGTTTTTATTAAATTGCTCAAATAATAATCAACGTTGTATTTATGTTTAGCATTACTGTTAAAATCATGTTATATTTCTTGATGTTATTCTTTATTTTCTTAAATTTAATTTACACATTAATATCCAGTAATGATAAGAGATGATTACTGTTTCACAAGTTTTTATAGCAGTTGAATATATGGATGAGAGGTGCATACAAGGTGTTTGGACAAAAAATAGATATTTGCAAGCTCTTCACATAAATCAATGATAGTTGAAGAAGCTGTTGGCATGTATTAAATAAACTAAAGGAACCAGCAAGGAAAGATAAGGTATTATTCTGGAAAACATGCAATTTTGGAAGAAAAATCAACAAGGAAAATCTGTATCTTTTGGTAAGTCTTTGTAACCCACCTACACATTTGATTCGTTATTTCTAGTGGAAGGCATTTCAGTTAACTTTATTTTACAAAGTTAAACATGATTGACATTTAATACTAACTGGCTTCTGTCTCAGGTAAGCAATTATTCTACCCAGGTGACAGGCCCGTATGCCTATAATCCTAGCTACTCAGAGGGCTGAGATCTCTAGATCCTAGTTCAAAGCCAGGTTGGAAAGGAAAATTGGTGAGACTTTTCTGTTCAATTAACCACGAGAAAACTGGAAGTGGCACTCTATGGCTCAAAGTAGCAGCAATACTATTGAGTAATAAAACTCAGAGACAGAACCCAGACCCTGAGTTCAAGCTCTCTGACATTATTCTTAAAATACTTGTTCTCACTGTTTAATTTGTCTAGAAGAATGTTTTAAACTAAGGGATTTTTTTTATCTTGTCAGGATTGATTTTTAAGATGTGCAAAGAAAAATTATAGTCAGAACTGGTTTGTATTGCTTTGTATTATGCGTTGACTCTACATTCAGAGATCAGCTGGAAAGCAGATGGCCAAATCTTATCTCTTGGCAATGAAGATGGATATGTGTTTCTTTTAGGAAAGTAACAAACTTATGAAATGGTAGCCTTTATATATAATATCTTAATAGTAACAATAAAATTAATATTATTGCTATTATTTTTTGTCTGTTGTGGGGCTTGAACTCTGGGTCTGGGCATTGTCCCTCAGTTCTTAAGCTCAAGGCTAGCACTCTACCACTTGAGCAACAGTGCCACTTCACATTTTCTGAACCGTTATTTGGAGATCTGGGTCTCACAGACTTTCCTGTCCTGGCTGGCTTTGAACAGAGACCCTCAGTTCTCAGCCTCCTTAGTAGCTAGGATTACAGGTGTTGAGCAACTGGGGCCCAGCATAAAATTATTTTGAAAAAGAAAAAACCCACGATTGTATACTTAAAACAATCACAATCTGGGAATTGTGTCTCTAAAGTTGTTGTATCAAAGTAACCATAGGCAGCAATCATTTTTAGATCTCACTATGTCCTGTCCAATGCCAGATAATATTTCACCAATTAATTTTAATTTTTCCTAACCAAGTTCATTATGAATGCCCAACAGCACAATTTTCTAGTGAGTATAAAGAATTCTTCAAAATATTTATTTCAACAAACTGCATTTTGCACTTGGTTGGTTTTTTTATTTTTTAATTTTGCCAGAGCTGGAGTTTGAAATCAGGGCCTGGGCACTCTCTCTGAACTTGTTTTACTCAAGGCTAGCTCACTACCAATTGAGCCACAGCACCACTTCCAGTTTTTCTGCTTATGTCATACTGAGGAATCAAATCAAGTGCTTCATGCATGCGAGGCAAGCACTCTACCACTAAACACATTCCCAGTCATTGGGCCTTTTGTTTTTGTTTTAAGATAGCATTTTACTATATGTCCTCTGTTGGACTAAAACTTAGGCTGGTCTCAAGCTAACTTCTAAATTAGCCTCCCAGTTTCAGAGATTACAAACAATGACTACCATATTCAGCTCAGGATTCTTTGTGAGAGAATACTGTTTTCACATATAGAAAGAGTTATTCTGCATATAAGGGAAACCATGGGACCTATATTTCTTTGAGGCTGGCTTACTTCATTTAATAAAATAACTAGTATATGTCTGAGACAAACAGAAATTGTCAGACAAGTTGATGTTAGGTGAAATGAACCCCAAGATAAAGATTGAAATGTTTTTTTTCTTTCTTGCAATTGTTTCCAATATATTTATAAGATGATTTCTTTGTTGCTTTGCATGTACCTCCCCCATGATATAAGCCCTGCTTTTACTCTATTTGATGTTGATATAATTTGTGGAGGAGAAGGGAAAAAACAAACCATTTAAATAGGGTTACAGGTGGACCCATTACAACAATGAGAAGTACAAGACGTTATGTCAAAAAAGAAGTTTACAACTTTGACGGGGGTTACGGGGGTGGTGATGGTGGTGGTGGTGTGGGGGTCGGGGGGTGAAGAGGGGAAGGGATGGAAAGGGGAAACAAAGGAGGAGGCAACAATGCTTGATAAGAAACGTATTCACTATTTTGCCCATGTAATTGTAACCCCTTGTATGGAATTTATCACAACTAAAAAAAAAAAGACTTGAATTTAAAAAAAAATGAAAGGAGCTATTCTGTCTTCCTTGGACTGGATGTTTTTTTGCATTCAGCACTGTTAATCACATTTCTTTTTTTTTTTTTTTTTTTTTTTTTTTTAATTTAATTTAATTTTATTTGTGAACATACTGTACAGAGGAGTTACAGTTACATGGGCAGGATAATGTGTACATTTCTTACCAAGCATTGCAGCCTCCTCCTTTGTTTATCCTTCACATCCCTTCCCAGCCTCCCCCCTCCCCCCCTAATCCCAATCCTTAATTTAATTTTATTTGTGAACATACTGTACAGAGGAGTTACAGTTACATGGGCAGGATAATGCGTACATTTCTTACCAAGCATTGCAGCCTCCTCCTTTGTTTACCCTTCACATCCCTTCCCAGCCTCCCCCCTCCCCCCAATCCCAATCCTTCTCCTTCCCCCCTTCCCCCCCTTCCCTCTCCCACCCCCCCCAGCACCAACGTTGTAAAGCTCGTTTTGGACATGACAACTTGTACTTCTCATTGTTGCAACAGGTCTGTTAATCACATTTCTTGTCCTGGTATGATTCCCATTCTAGATCAATAGAAATATTTCAGGTTCTGAACTTGAAGCTGATCCTTGGCATCCAACAACATCAGATTGTTGTGAATAGCACTAGCTGGCCTCATGAGCATAGCAGCCAGCTGGAGTTCAGCTATCTGAGGGCATTCGGCTCCAACAATGGAATCATTTCTGTTCACAGACTGAAAACTGTCATAGGTAATTTTGATTTATTCCACTCTATTCTCAACTACTTGCCATTCTCAGCTTTGTATGTTTTAAATTCTGTTAAACATTGATTACTATTTCCTGCCATTCTCAAAAGTAACATATATGTCTTACTTTAAAATTCATTCAAACATGCAAAAATGTTAACGTAGTTGCTGTCCACCAGTGGCTCATGTTTTAAAACCTAGATACTTAAGAGGTCAAAAACTGAGGATTCAGTTTCAAATCAGCCCATGCAAAAAATCTGAGATATTTCTCCAATTAAGAAAGCAAAATCCAGAAGTGGAGATGTGGCTCAAGTGGTAGAGTATCAACTTTGAGCACAAAGTCAAAGCAAGAATAATAGGTCTAATTCTAACTCCATTATTTACTCATAGAAAACACACACATGCACACACACACACACACACACACACACACACACACACACACAATTTACATTCTCCTGGACTCCCCTTCTTGAACAGTATTCAATGTCATTAACTTAATGCATGTTTTCTCCAAATTATTATGGTAGGGATTAAACTATATTTGTATTTATGATAATGTATTTTTTGTGCATTTTGTTTTGCAATTTTGTGAACTTACATGACAGAACAGTGTTTTGTGAAGACTAAACAGAAATCAATGTGTCAGTAAAAATGTAGGTGACATGTAGACTGAAAGATGCAGATAGTACCACTTGAAATTTTATTTCTCCAAGTTTAAATATATATGCATATGTATGTATTTAAAATTTCTGCCAAGATTTTACTTCCATTAACAATGATCTATTTGTTCCATTATATAAATTTAATATATTGTATGTTTCATAGTAGATTACTATTTAAGAATTCCTCACCTCCTCATTCTCCTGTGTCAGGTTCTTGATTATTGGCAGGCATTACCATATAGTAGAATAGTACCATGTCTAGCTATATTATTTACATTTTGTTCAGTAGAATTGTTTTGCCAAGGTCGCAGGACCCCCACCAAGAAGACTACCAATAGTCAGACTCTACAGCTATTTTATTTAAATGGGCTGCAGCTCAGCCTCGTCCTAAATTCCGACACAGTGGAGCCCAAGAGTAGATCCCCAAGCTCAGGATTTTCTGGTCTTATAAAGGCACACAATCAGGTGGTTTAGCACCACGTGTTTCTTTGTTCTGAAACAAGCAACAAATGATCACTGCCTCAAGTACTTTAACCCTTCATTCCCCCCTTGACTTATGGTCCTGAGACACAATCTTGTGTCTCCGGCCCAAAACTTATGAAGGGTTAAAGTTTTGAGGCAGTGACAACTTGTTGCTTGTTTCTAGCAGAGCAACATGTGGCAGTAATCCAAACACCTTTTTGGTTGTGTGCCTTTATAACCCCTGCAAATCTTTCGCTTGGGGCTCTCCTCCTAGGCTCTGCTATGTCAGAGTGTAGGATGAGGCCCAAGCTGCAGCCGTTTAAATAAAATCTTAAAACAGCTGTAAAGTCTGACTCTCAGTGGTCTTCTTGGTGGTTGTCCTGAGACCTAGACACAACATATTAGTGGGGGCTCATCAGGAATCCCCCCAAAGACCCCCGAGACCTCAGACTCCAAAGGTAAAACAGCACTATCTTTGTTAATTTGTCTTGACCTGTCCTTTGTCTATTTTACTTTCGTTTTCCCTTGTGAGGACAGCCCTCAGATTCGTAAAGGGTTGTCAAAGCAGATACACTTGCATGACAACCATCAAGGAACTGGGAGACATCCCATATCCTCTTGTGGGGCGGGGGTCACCCTGCCATGTGGAGCGGGGTTCCTTGGAAGCTCGCTGTGTGGAGCGGGTCCTTGGAATCCCCGCCATGTGGGGCGGCGGGGAAGGGGTCCTTGAAACCCTGCTGTGTGAATTGTGGGGCAGTGGTCGACTCCGTGTTGGGCCGGAATTGACAAAGAGGGCCTCCTAACTGAGGCCCAACTCCTCCACTGTGGGTCTGCACCTTCTGCTGTGGGGCCTGGATGTGGAACCCGCCATGACAGGAGTCAGTGGACCAATTCGGGAGATCTCCACTTTGTAAGCTTTTTTTTTTTTTTTTTCCCGTAACCATCAGGCCTGCATGTGTTTTGTTTGTACTGTTTATTGTTTTTTGGACTGTACGATTGACGGGACTGGAAACCATGGGCAACACTAAGAAAGAGGAAAAGAAATTGTACCCCCCACCCCCGTTTTTCAGGGAGATAACTTAGAAGAAGAAATGTTTCCTTCCCCCATACTTCCCTTCCCAGGTTCCTTCTTCAGAGCCTGAGAATAATCAAGAGGAGGAGGGAAGCTATAGAACGAACAGCCGAACACTCAGCACCTGCCCTTACATTTTCTGAGGGGCCAGTCACTCGACGATGCTGTGGGATCAGCCCCCTTTCTACTGCAGCTGTTTTTCCCTTAGGCGGTGTAGATCCTGTGGTTGCGGATAGTCAACATCAACGCCAATATTGGCATTTTCTACCAGTGATCTATACATTTCATGCACCCAAAATGCCCCCTTTTCTGAGAAACCCCAGGATTTAATTAGTTTGCTTGAATCTATTCTCTTTACTCAGCAGCCCACTTGGGATGATTGTAGTCAGCTTTTACAGGTCCTTTTTACAATGGAAGAGAGAGACCATATCAGAGAGGTGGCCCAGAAACATATCACTGGCCCCACAGGAGTGCCCATCATGGATCCTGCCCTGATCGCTGCCCATTTTCCTGAGATCCAACCAACATGCGTCTACAATAAGGTTGAAGTTAGGGAGTGACTCCTCATCTACTGCCATGCTCTGTTGACAGGTCTAAAGGCGGAAGCTTGCAGACGTACAAACATGGCCAAAGTTTATGATGTTAGACAGGGAGGAAGGGAAAGTCCAGCAGCATATCTTGAGCGGCTCATTGAAGATTTTAGTCAATATACCCCGTATAATCTTGAGACCTAGGAGTTGGCTCAGATGATTATGTTTGCCTATATAAATCAGGCTCTACCAGATATAAAGCAAAAGTTGCAAGCTCTGGACAGACTTGGTAAAAAGGGTATTAGGGATTTAGTAGCCACGGTGGAAAAGTTTTACAATACGAGAGACAGAGGAACAAAGACAGGAAAGGAAGGACAGAAACATGAAAATGAGCGTGAAAAGAGAGACCGGGCCAAGAAAAGAGGCCAGACTTGTTGGACTTGCCACCATTGCATTCAAGCTTACCTGGTTCACAGACAGCAACAGTTTCATTTGAGATGGAGAAAGGTACATGGGCACAGCAGTCACCACACTGAGATAGTGTGGGCAAAAGCACTCCCCAGGGAACGTCTGCACAAAGAGCAGAACTAGTGGAACTAACAAAAGCCCTACAAGTGGGAAAAGGGAAGAGACTAAACATTTACACATACAGTCGGTGTGCTTTTGCCACCGTGCATGTCCATGGAGCCATTTACCAAGAGAGGGGGCTGCTGATAGCTAAGGGAAAGACTATTAAAAACAAACAAGAAATTTTAAGCCTCATCCAGGCCATATGGGAACCAGCAAATATTGCCATTATGCACTGCCCTGGCCATCAAAAGGGAACTGATTCTATAACCAAAGGAAATAATTTGGCTGATCAGGCAGCTAAGGAGTCGGCCTTCCAACACAGAGCAGAAGTACTGACTCTAGTAGACCCAGGGCCATGAGGTTTGCCTTCTGAGCCTCAGTACTCCCAAGAAGACTTGGAGTGATAAAGAAAATTCCCATGGCCTATAAACCCCCGGACAGAGAAGGAAACAAAGACTGGTGGAAAACTCGTGAGTGGAAACTTATCTTGCCACAAAGATTGGGCAAGGGGATTCTTAAGAGAATCCATCGGGTCTCTCACATGGGAACCCGAAGAATGCAGGACTTGCTCCGACACTCAGAAGTAAAAATTAGGCAAGGAAATCAACTAATTGAAGACATTGTTAAAAATTGTAAAGCCTTTCAGCTTACCAATACCCCAATCAACCGGTTGCAAAAGGAGCTCTCTTCCATGGAGATAGGCTAGGTGTGTATTGGGAAGTAGACTTCACAGAAATTAAAACTGCAAAATTTGGATATAAATATTTGCTAGTTTTCATAGACACCTTTTCAGGATTGGTTGAAGCCTACCCAACAAAGCATGATACCGCGAATGTCGTGGCTAAGAAGATCTTGTATGAAATCCTACCCAGGTATGGCTTCCCATCCACCATTGGGTTGGACTGGCCGTCGTCTCAAAAGTAAGTCAGGGAATAGCCATGGCATGAGGGACAGATTGGAAATTGCACTGTGCTTTTAGACCCCAGAGTTCAGGGCAAGTAGAAAAAATGAATCGGTCTCTAAAAGAGACCTTAACTAAATTGGCCTTGGAGATTGGCACAGACTGGGTATCGCTCCTTCCTTTTGCCCTGTTTAGAGTAAGAAATTCACCCTATCACCTTGGCTTTATTCTTTTTGAAATAATGTATGGACACCCTCCACCCAATATCTCTAGCTTTCAGATTGAATTGCTTGCTGATTTGGATGATACTGAATTTCTGCATAAGCTTGACTATTTACAGGTGGTGCATAAGAATATGTGGCCCCAGTTTAGAGCATTATATGATTCTGCTTCTATTCCTACTCCCCATCTGTTTAAACCAGGGGACTGGGTGTTTGTTCGAAGGCACAACTTGAGATCTCTGGAACCACGGTGGAAGGGACCTCACATGGTGCTACTGGCTATACCCACTGCCCTTAAGGTACATGGCATTGCTATTTGGATCCACTGCTCTCATGCCAGACTGACTGACCCCTTTTCCCTGGACGACCATGGGGAAACATGGGAAGTCTGCAAGCATCCTACCCAACTACTCCGCATACACATCAAGAAAACAAAAATGAACTGATTGTTATTGGTATTGTTGTTTAATAGTATGGCTAAGGTCAGTGAGGGACTATACAGGTTCAAGATCAAGAACTGTTCGAGTTTAATTTTGGGCCAGAGCTACAAGATTGTATCTCAGGACAATAAGTCAAGGAGGGGAATGAAGGGTTAAAGTTTTGAGGCAGTGACCACTTGTTGCTAGTTTCTAGCAGAGCAACACGTGGTGATAATCCAAACACCTGGTTGGTTCTGTGCGTTTACAACCCCTACAAATCGTTAGCTCGGGGCTCTCCTCCTAGGCTCCGCTGTGTTGGAGTGTAGAACGAGGCCCGAGCTGCAGCCCATGTAAATAAAACCTTAAAAAAGCTGTAAAGTCTGACTTTCGGTGGTCTTCTTGGTGGGGGTCCTATGACCTAGGCACAACATATTAGTTTAAATTTAACATATTGTATGCTTCATAGTATATTAATATTTATAGAATTTCTTTCCTTTAGAGACCAGGTTCTGCAGTGTAGCCCAGGCTTTGCTCACCTCCTTATTCTCCTGTGTCATGTTCTTGAGTATTGACTGGCATTACCATGTGGTAGGATAGTACTATGCCTAGGTATATTATTTGCATTTTGTTCAGTAGTATATTACTATGAACAGCTTTAAGCCATATATCTTCATGAGTATGAATGAATTTCTTGCAAAAATGTTATAAATAGAGTTACTGAGTGAAGCCAATTATAGTAGGCATGCCTGTAATCCAAGAACCCAGGAGGATCATAAATTGAAGAGCAGCCTGAGCTACACAGCAAGTTCCTTTTAAAACAACAACAACAACAACAACAAAACCAACTGGTGAGCTTCGAAGAGGGAACGTATTGTTAAGTGGGGTGATAGAACATACATAATTTAGTGTGTGTGTTTGTGTGTGTGTGTGTGTGTGTGTGTGTGTGTGTGTGTGTGTTGGTCCTAGGGCTTGAACTCAGGGCCTGGGCACTGTTCCTGCAGCTTATGCTCCAGTCTAGCCCTCTACCACTTGAACCAAAGTGCACCTCAAGCTTTTATAGAGGTCATTGGAGATGAGTCTGATCCAGTTGCCTGTCCAGGCTTAAACCTTGATCCTCTCTTCTCAGTCTCTTTTGTAAATAGGATTACAAGCATGTTGTATTACTATTAAGTAATATAGTAAACATCATGCTAGTTTATACACCTTCCAGCAGTGTTTGAGTGCTGCACACACACCTAAGATAAAACCTGCTCCATGTTTGAAGACATCCAGATCTCATAATCCCGTGAGATAAGTATTGTTGTGCTCACTTTACCTGAGAAGAATTTGAGACCCAGAGAGTTTAGTTAGTTTTGAGTCCCCAGCTAGTATACAGTGGAGCCTGTATTCAAGCCCAACTAGTTCTATTTATTTCAGAAAACATGGAGTAATAATGTCGCCTAATCAATATGTGTTCTAGCAAGTACTGCTGTTTGCAAGTACAGTTCTGTGTCTGACAGATTATCTTTCTCTCTCTTTAACTGTTGGCACTCTCTTTCATAAGAGAGGGAAAGCACAAGTGATGGGAAGATTGATTTTGGAAGGGGAAATTGGTAATGGGGTTTGACGTTGGTATCACATACATATTAGTCTGAACTTCCATTTGAGTTATGCCTCCCACACTATATTTCTGGGTTTTTTCTTTTGTATTATTATTCTAAAAGTGAATTATACAGATTATACACTCATATAAGTCAGGTATGGATATATTTTTTTGAAAGGTCACCCCTTCCTTTGCTCTCTCAATTTTTGTCTCTTACTGGTTTGGTTTTTATTAACTTTCTTCTTCTTCTTCTTCTTCTTCTTCTTCTTCTTCTTCTTCTTCTTCTT